>NC_068387.1:4736352-4883852 GCF_023724105.1 Carassius gibelio
TGGCGCTCTGATAGCATCAATTATTAAGCGTGTGTTAGGGGAGCAGGCGACTTCAAGGTAATATGTGCTCTTGTTATTTGCTTCTACCTTTTGTAAGCGCTCAGATTTAATTAAAGCTGTTTTTAGCTCAGGACTCACACACACCCTTCAGTCCCACACACACTGACTGATGTTCTCTAGCCTTTCTAGAGCTTCCCTTCACTTGCATTTAATCTAGTGTTATCCAGTAACTAAAATGATGACTACCTATTGTAAATATATATTTCCAACTCACAAGATTATCAAAAGGCTATACAACATTATTATATCAACAAACTTTTAACAAAATTCTTAACAAAAGAAATAATAATCATACAACATAATATTTATATACTGATAATGCAACACAGGATAACCAGACATTATGCTTACCCTTTGATAACAACATTTCTTGTATTAAAATTATAACATTTTTCAACATTTCATTATATTTTATTTTTATTAAAGATATTTTAATTCTTATTCTGAACCATAATTCTGCTCATTTAATTAAAATGTATATACTGTACATTCACTACAGTGCAAGACTTTGGGGTCAGTCAGATGTTTTTTTAAACACATCTCTTCTGCTCATAAAGGCTGCATTTATTTAATTAGAAATACAGTAAAAACTGTTCAATGCAGTTTTGATAATTTACTGCTCAAGACACATTTCTTATTATTTTTAATGTTGAAAACATTAATATTTTTGTGGAAACTGTGATGCATTTTATTTTTCAGGATTCACAGATGAATAGACAGTTCAAAAGAACAGCATTTATTTGAAACAGAAATCTTTGTAACATTATAAATGTTATAAAAAAACAAAAGTTTAGTCAGTAAATTAGTAGCTAGTTTTATTGAGTCTGTTAGTTTATTTTAGTAATGCATAGAGTGAATGTGAACAAAGCAATGTGAGTTCGGTGGCACACACTCAGCCCCGTCCGTGTCGCTCTGTTACTCTGACGCTGTGATGTCATCAGCCAGACAGAGCCGCTGTTGTGGTCAGTGTTGTCCAACATGTGTCAGGCGTCATGAGGAGGGAAGCGGTCAGGCGCTTTGATTCATTCAGAGTGTGCTCCTGACCTCTTAAACGGGTGTCAGTCCCACCACAAACACTAACTCTATTGATCAAAACATCCCGGCAGCGGACGGATCAGTGTCCCGTCTGAAAGATCACTCTCATGCCACACGTGCACCAGACATTTGTGTTTTATTTGGTTTCTGCTGGAATCACGGTTTCTCTCACAACACTGTAACCTCACCGTCACAGTGAATTTAAAGAGATAATCGAGTGCGTTCAATCAGGTTCAGTTTCAGCATCACATTCCACTTTTCTCAAGTTTAGTTTATTTTTCATGTCCTATCATCACACCATTGTGCTTTACTGTACTGTACAGTGACGTAGATTCTGTCCCATAACAGGGTGGATCTACTCAGACTGATGCAAACACAAGACACAATGGAATACTGTCCTTAGCTATTGCAGAAATATTTCACTACAATACAATAGTTTGTAAAATTATATTTTTTCCCATAACAGAGTTGAAATATTGAGCCTGAAGATGAAATACAAATAATTATGGAGAGGATCGTAGTTCACTCTGAACCGTACAGTCACAAACAGAATCAAGCTATTATAGCTAAAGATGTAAATGAGACAGTAACAGGGTTGAACAGAAACGGCAGACAAACATAAAGCAATTAAGCAAAAACTACACATTAAATGTTTATTTATTTTGCCGTTTTTCTGAATATAATACATGATTATAATTATTAATTTGTTATTACAGTGTAAAAAAATCCACCTACATAAATTAAAAAACTATATTCAACTTCTAAAGTCAATTTTAGTTCAAGTTCAAGTATAATCAAATTGAATTGACTTTGAAGCAGAAGTTACTCATTTTTTACTCAGCCGACTGACTCTGTGATTATATAATTTCAGTTTATATAACCTGTGTTGAATAACCTCTTGTTACTTTCACATTTAGACTTATAGACAAATAATGGCTTGATCTTTCGGTTTGTGGCCTCATGTTTCAGACTGAAGTTAGACTCTCTCTTCTTCAGTATTTCATTAGATATGCACATGCACATTCAAAGGATCACCTCTGTTACGGGGAAGAAGTTCACTCAGCAATGCATACACTCACATAAAGCATTATATACTACACAGCAAATCTCAACTACTTGATTGTTTATACTGTCACAAAAAAGGAAACTAGATCCAGATCTGCATATAACACTACATAATATAGCATATCTCAACTTAAATGCAAAGTGTAACTATATTGTCACACAGCTCTATTCTGCTGAATGTAACTGTAAAGCATGAAGATATTAAGATTAACGTCATGAGTTGCTTTGAAACAATGTTCATTGTGAAATGTACTATAGAAATCATTTTGACTTGACTTAAAATGGGGACATGTTATTTTTATTCTGTACTACCAGACAGAGTTTAATCAATCAGCTCATGTCAACTAATGTAAGTTGACAGATGAGGCCATTTTTAGCATCTAATCGAGGTTTAGAGGAAGCCGTCAGCCGTCGGTGAGCAGCAGCTTGTGTTTCCTCGTCTCTCTGTCGTAAAGGCCTTTGTGTTGTAAGCAGTTTTTCAGGTTTCCTCCAGTCCAGCCGCGAGCAGACAGTATATTAATACACACTTTTTTTGTAGTTGCTTTATTTATTGCTTGAACACCCCCAAATCTTTGACCTTGTTTTCTTGCATTCTTTTTTGTTTTTCTTTCCGTTTTCCTGCTCAAGCTTAAACAGCAATGCCAGTTTTCTGCTGCCTCGTCTAAAGGCCAGATATGTGTGTGTGTGTGTGTGTGTGTGTGTGTAATGCCTCCTGCACATGGGAGCCAGCACCGGCTGCAGAATGAATCTCTGGTGAATGCGTTCCCATAGCAGGTGGTCCGTCTCACACACATCTGGACGCTGTGATGCTCAGATAACCTCTGCTATTTACAAAGCACAAACTCTGTTTAGACAAAGACTCCATAAGCTGCCCGCGTGCCAAAACCAACTTCTCTTTCTCATTCATGCTCAGACCTGGGAAACGTCCCCGGATTACCCATGAGAACCCTCTCGCTGCTCAATGAATGCAATTAAATCACACTGAATTAAATCTCGGTGTTTGTATATTCCAGATTCTAAAGCATGAAATGGACGCACATGATGCATTGCTGCATTTTTTTGCAGTTCACGATGTATAAACAAACTGTTCCTCACGCAGCAGAACTAGTGTGATATCAGTCCTAAAGTAGGTCAGACGCAGTGAAGACAATCCTCTTTATTTACAGCACAGTCCAGCATGACTGTGTTAATGCAGCGCCGTTTAAACAAATGTGTCCTTTCACTGAGATTTCATGCATTATTTACCCACAAACACTGAGAATCAGATGCAGAAAGCTGCACCCACAGCTTCCATTGAGATGAATGGGAAGGCTAGCAGACACAAAACTACAGACCTTCCTGGTAAATGCATCCAGATTATTCAACTCACTCTAAACGGCAGGTGAACTGCATTGTGGGATTGAGTGTTTCTGTTCATTTGGTCAAATGTACCATGTCATCTGGTCTTTCTATGCATACAGCAAACTCATGTCCTGTATACAGTATACTTACTGTAATAAATGCTGCAGTACTAGTACTGTATGTGCAGTGTGCATGATGCTGTTCTGAAATCTGTTCTGTACATGCACATGCACATTTTCTTAAAATGTACATTTTTGTGTCCAGTGGATAAATTAGTCATTAGTATATTCAATAAAATGGGTTTCAACGAAGCTTTGAAGAGGCTAAAAAATAAAATGTAGAAAAATGAATAATAAAATATATGTGTGTGTGAGTGTGTGTGTGTTATAATATGCCTATATACTGTATGCATACATTTAGATTAAAATCTTCAGTCATTTTAAGGTGTGTTACATGTTACATGTACAAAATAATATATTATGAATAATCAGAAGCAACTAACCCTAAACCCAACTCAACATTTAATGACATAAAATAGTATTGTAACAGTACAGTATAGTAATACAGTACATATTACACTGTTACAATCTCAATTTACAAGAATGAATATATATATATATATATATATATATATATATATATATATATATATATATATATATATATATATTAATGAGAGACAAATATGAGAAAATGGTCCCAGTATGAGCAGCACAGTGATGGTGTTCTTCTAGAGCTGTATTATTTCCCTGAAGTAATGCATGGTTATGTTTTCATTAAAGAGAAACAAAAAGAAAAATGGCATATGAGTTAATGATAAAGCAGGACAAAGAGACGCACACACACACACACGCACACACATACACACACAGTCGGTCGTCAGACATGATGCCAGACAAACGCTGGTACTGCTAGAATAAATTCAGTCTAATAGCAGGAGGAGAGACCTTCGCATTAATTGCTGTGAAATTTATCAGCATACTGCAGCAAGTAAGGAAATGAATTGATCAGAAAATCAATGGCTTACTCCAGCTCTGGTATAAATGTAGCTAATGCTTAAAATCCCCTGCAAATCTGCTGAGAATAGCGCGCGGGGGGAGGACGGAGGCGGAGGAGAGAGGATCATCAATCACCGGCGCGTGACACACAATGAAACCTGACCACAGCCTGGGATGTTTTAATACAGCATCCATTAAAGCCCTCAAATAAATTGCAATTTGGAAAACAGAACATAATACCAGCCAAGGTTTCCTCATCCATCTTGCAGCCTGTCCTGGAATGTAATTGCGTTGTTAATTTATCCAAGAATTTCCTCTGTACACCGTTTCTTCCGCATTGTTTAATTTCCCAGCAGAGCGAGTGTTTGGGTCCGGCCGTCCTCTCGTCCTCCCGCCGCACGCTAATGTTTCTGCTTAGCGTGGCTTTAGCACCAGGGCTGATCAAACACCTGAGCTCTGTGACACTGTGAGCTTCAGCTATATTATCAACAGATGGGTTATGAGCACGTTACAGGTACTGTGTGCACAGAACACAAGGCATTGTGGGTACTGGTGAGTTCAGCAGAGGCGGATCATTCACAGGAAACGATCTGAGACTCTAAGCGACATACACATCAGTGATATCACCATACAGAGATGCACACTTCAGAAATGAGTGCTCAGTGAACAGATTCGGTGGCCAACCGGGTGTTTATCATGATTCTTCAGTCCAGTCTGAAAAGTACCAGCAACTCTTTATTACTGAGGATCAGTGGTTCTGGAGTTAGGAGGCCTGAAGAGGGCTTTATATTATTTAAAACAACACAAAGCAAGGTTTAGAATATGCTAAAGCAGCTTAAAATCATTTAACTTGTTTCAGTTCATTTATTTCTTAACAACTGCTGTTAATATTTCTGAACCAGTGTTATTACAATAGACCACCTGAATATACTGGATGAGGGAGAGTTGTTTGTAGACATGGAAAACCCTTGTAAATGAATATAATCTTCAGCCATTTATTGGGTTATGTTTATGATTTATATGCATGCTGACCAAAAATCTTTGGTCAGGTAGAAATTGCTGTTTGCAAGTGAGTAAATAAATATATAAAAATAAAAATGAGACTTTATTTTAAGGTGTATTTGTTGCACGTTACATGTACTTACTATTATAATAAAATGACATTCAAGTAACCCTAAGCCAAACCCTAACCCAATGTATAAAAATACTGTAACAAGGACACCTTGAAATAAAGTGTAACCTAAAATAAAATAAATACCCTGTAATAACAAACTAGAAAAGTCATGTAACCTCACTGCTGAAAAAAAAAAAACAGTTACTGCAACTGTTTTATTCAATTATTTAACTACATTGCCAGTCCTAGTTTGTCTCAGTGTTTTTTATCATTGATATATTGTATTTTTTTCTTCGAATTTGATATATATATAATTTTTAATTAAAGTTGTAATAATTTTGTTGTGTGTTTTTGTCTTTTTTCTTCTTTTTAAATATATATTTGTCTGTTTAGTTTTTATTTTATTATCATGGCACTGGATAACAAACGTCACACACAGTCCATATTCCTCTGCTTCTGGAAGTGTGTAACGTAATAAAACTATGACTGTTAGGCTGCGAGAGGAACTATCATGTGGTCAGAAAGACTCTGATGATGTCACTCCTTCAAATATGATGTCAGCTCGATCAAAGCAGAATTCTTAAAGGGACAGCGTCTCTTCCTGTAAACACACTGAGAGCCAGATGACAGTAAAACATGATGCTTTACACAAACAGACATGAAGTGTAAAAGATAAAGTGTCCAGTGGAGGTTTAGTTTTGAGAGACTTCAGCTCTGCCCTACTGTACATGACAACAAACCCAAGGTGACACAACAGTGGCGTTATGCTCATAATTCACTCTCTGAGGTCTCTTTCAGCTCTCTCTGTTTTCATCATACAAACCGAACGCATCTCACTTATCAAGCGGCTAAGGCTAACCTGTAGCTCAGTGTATGAGAGGCCATTATATTCGTCTGAACGGGGTTATTTTATCACCTGCTGTCACCTGGCCGGGGCAGGAAGGATGCCACACCGGGGCGGTGAGGAGCTGTCAGCACACGAGCGCCGTGATCAAAGCCTGACAGCAGCGCCCGAGGAGACCGACCGCAGCACAAACAAAGCCTTCACTGTGAAAGAGAAGCAGAGAGGCTTCATCAAAGCAGCACTCGACCTGCATCCTCACGTCCACATCATGAAACCACCCTCTGATCGAAGAACCGGCAAACGAGAGCCATCCCCTGAAAACCCTGACACAACAAAACACTGCCTGATGATCCTGACCTCTGTGTTTAGCAGCAAATAAGAGACTCGATTTGGTTCATCATCTGATTCTTATCAAGCTTCAATTGTCTTCCACAATTAAATGATTTTGCAGGTATGTTCATATAAATAGTAAGGGTTGTCTTGTAAAGATCATATTGAATCTGTCTGTCAAAGGACAAAGCAAAAAACTGACTTTCTCCTTCATCTCAGGTCTTTTGGGGGAAACTCTTCTACTTTCTTTTCATCTGTGACGAATGTTTTACAATATCGTGATGCTACATGTATATCCACTACTTCAAAGACAAAGTAGTCCCAACAAATAAGAGTTTGCTAAAAAGCTTGTATAGTCCAAGATCTTGGGAAGCTATAAATCAGCTAATAATAGTGATATAATCATATCCTGAATAATAAACAAATGCTTCTATACTGTAAAATATGATTTTTTCATATAAGTTGTAAATCCAAAAAATATTATTGGAGTATAGAATGAAAAAACCATTTAAGTTTTTTTTGTGCTAAATTTCATGATTAATTCAGTGTTATTTTATGCTTCTTCGTAATTATTTGTGAAATGTATTACCAATTTCAGAATGAAAATTGCTTAAAAGTAAATTCAACACCACTGCTTTGCTGTTATTGTTGTATTGCAAGAACCTTTTTGTATTTATTTATTGTGTATTTTTAGTATTTATTGTATCGTATCTCATCGCATGGCAGTTCAGTTGTGACAACACTCCGAACAGCTTTAGCATGTTAATGGAGATGACAATGTTAAAGGCTGTTTTTGGTCTTGGCACACTAGATCTGATGCACATGCTGATACTAAGCAAGTATGGACTGCTGTGAGCCTGTAAGATCTGCTGCTGCATGAATAGATATACACAATCTATCTAGACAGGTGGAGCTGGGGAGGTGGAGGGTTTCAGAGCATGACAGCATGCTGGATGCAAACACTGACGCAGACTATTGAAATGTCACGGACTGGTCCAACTTGGGTTGTGCAGTAAAGTGGTGATTGCATGTAGAAGGTCATATAGACTTTCATCAACTAGACATTTGTTAATTGACTAATATGTAGAGTAGGGCTGTGCAAAAAATCGTATGTGATTTTCATGCACATCTCATCAGTAAAGACGCTCCTGTAATAAGAAGTATATCTCCAGCACGTGTGTTCAGATCAGGGTTGCCAGGTTTTCACAACAAATCCTGCCAACTTATTCTCAAAACTCGTCCAAAACTAGCCCAATCGTGTTTCCAGGAGGTTCTCCGATAAAAAATTGCTTTCCGGGGTTAAAATATAAGTTTTATGGCATGGTCGCCTTGGTAAAATTCGCATTTGAGGGGCTAAATATCACGGTATTGGTATTGGGGTTGCTTAGAACCGAATTTCACCAAGACAACCATGCCAAAAAAAACTAACAAAAAAAAAAACGTATATTTTAAACCCGGGAAGCAATTTTTTTAAATCTGGGAACCTCCAGGAAACGCGATTAGTTTTGGACTAGTTTTGAAAAGCTACAGGGCAGGATTTGTTGTGAAAACCTGGCACAAAGATCTGAACCCACGTGCTGGAGATATACTTCTAATAAAAGGAGCGTCTTTACTGATGAGATGTGCATGAAAATCGCATACGATTTTTTGCACAGCCCTAATGTAGAGCAGTAAGAATGCTGTTGGGAGCAGATGTTCAGTCCGTTTATAAGATTGTACTGGATTAATGTGCACATTTTGTAAATGGATTCTTCTTTTTTTTACTTCTTACATCGATTAAAAAAACAAAACATTTCTAGAGTAATGCGTTACCAAAGTGAAAATCACTATAATAAGTGTCTGGCTCATGTCTTAGCACTTTATTTTACAGTCCTGTTCCCCATGTACATACTATGTACTTCTTATAGTAATTACAATAACTATGTAATAACTAGGTACTAACCCTGAACCTACCCCTAAACCTAACCCTACCCCATGTAGTTACCTTGTATTACCAGAACTTTCTTAGATAAATACACTGTAAGTACACTATAAGTACATGTTAGTACACGTACTGTAAAATAAAGTGCAACCAAAACTCTTTTATGAAAAACGTTCTAAATCAGATATGCTTTGATGGTAAAACTTTATAATTGGGAAACACTATTCACTATTAACTAGTTGCTTGTCAGCATGAATATCACTAGCATATAGGCTGTTTATTAGTACTTAAGAGCACATATTAAAATGTTATTCTGCATAAGCATATTCTAGATCCCTTAACCCTAAACATAACTACCACAACGACCACCTTACTAACTATTCATAAGCAGCAAATTAGGAGTTTATAGATGGAAAACTCTTAGTTAATCGTGAATATATGTCAATCTGAAGCATCACTGTTGCTGTTAAAGATCAGTTAAAGTGGCTCCTCCGTCCGGTCACGTGTGTTTTCTAGCCCTGACCGTCGGTCAAACACCTCCCATCGGCGGTCACTCACCGCACGCTCTCACTCGCTTCACACTCCCCAGCCTTTGCTCTCTTCGCTTGCTTTGTTTTATACCAGTAAATGATGTCTCTCGGGTGTGTGTGTGTGTGAGAGAGAGACACTCGCCTGTCAGGACACGCAGCAGAAGACCACAGGAAGGGCAAAGCAGCACTTGTACATCAGTCACGCGGCTGACGGCTGAAATGAAGGCCTGACAGCTCTGACATCAGCGCGGCCTCGCGCTCCACGTGCATAAGAGCACACAAATAAATTAGTAATGGAGCTTTACCTGTCAGCACACGCGCTCCGGCCGGCCTTTGTTTACTCTGACACACAGATCCTCACACTCTCAGCCCAAAGAGAAGAAAACAGGAGAATGAGCTCTCGTGCTGCTAGTTTAGATGTGATGAGGAAGAGAAAAACACACCAACTGAGATACTCAGATTTAACAGCGTTAAGCAAAGTTAAACGGTCTCATCTACTGTAAATAAACTGGCTTGATTGAAGTCAATGATACTATTTAATATCACTGAATCCAACTAAATGCATTCATTATTATGTGCTAAATCAAGCAGAAATAGCTCTTTAAGATGTCTGTAGTAGAATGGTGGTTGTTATGTGTTAGTTTGCTGTGGTTCATCAGACGCAGCGGCTCTAGATGTTTCTGCATATCTCTGAGACGATCTTGCATTCTGTGCCATGGTTTTCATTTCTCCAGCGTGTTTCAACATCTCAGAGCCTGTGTGTGTATCAGATATCAGCCGCCTCCCAAAATAAATTGAGATGCAGTAATTAAATTTGCAATCAACTTGCTTTTCCGTTCTGTCGTTTTTAATTTGGAGTGTCGCAGCGTAGCAAACGGCATATTTCTGCAGTGTATAAAGGAGCTCTTTCACATATGAGAGTGTTTTAAATCCTTCCACACTCATTTGGTTCTTGGCTGCATTTTCCTGCGTACAGAGAAACCACAGGATGTTTTGAGCTGTAATACACAGACTAAATGTTTAGCAGTTCCCTGAAGAACATGTGATGGGCGTGTCCTGTGCAATGTGATGTGCTTCCTGAATCTCATGATCTGAAGATCTGTAGATGTGGAATCTGTGGGATATTTCACTCGTTTTATCATCCAGCAGGTGAAATTTGTGTCTCACTTCTATTTGGCTTTCTGTGGTCCTGTGCACTTAATTGTATTGAATGTGCACTTTTAGTACACCTCAAAAGTGCACTTTGTAAAAATGTCCGATTTTTACTTTGAAGTGTATTTTAAATAATTTGTTGCAATATTCTATTGTCGTGCCTTAAGTGCAGGTTACACTTTATTTTAAGGTGTCCTTGTTGTGGTGTAATTATTCATTTAAGCACTGAACAATATTAATGAACTTACTACATGATTAGGGTTAGGATGAGGCTTTGGTTTAGGATTAGTTGCTTGTAATCATGCATAATTTATAACATAGTTATTACTATAGTAAGTACATGTAACATGTGTAACTAGGATGCTTAAAATAGTGTCACCGAAGTACACTTATTTAGTTGTGTTGACTAGCATATTAAAGCACATGCACATGCAATTTTTACCTTGAGGAGATATTTCTACCTGATTTAACACATAAAAAAACTACACATAAAACTGTATAACTGTTTATATAACCATAAACTTTTTTACTTCAGTAAACCCCAGTTTATTTATTTAGTTACCATACTAAAATCACTCTAAATCTCCACTAACTGCATTTAATAGTAATTTAAACTATACCACATTGCTATGTAATTGTATATAGCATGCCATTAAGTGTCCGAATTACATTCAGTTCACATTAAAGTATATTTATTTACAGTATATTATTTTCTTTTTATGCTAAAGTGTACTTCTTTTTCACAAGGGTATACATTTAAAAACTGCAATAAGTAATGCATATGAAGGTAGTTTGGTAGGGTAGTTAGCGTTCGGTGGCATATCCAGCGCTGATTTGATCAGCAGAGTTTATGTGTGAGCACAGTGAGAGAGGAGCTCATTACCGTGGTACAGACGCAGTCTCTTTAACCCCTGTATGAGGCTGATAAAATGTTTATGTTCAATGTAAGGGCTTTATGGACTCCTCTGGCCGTTCACAATCAATGACTCTCCCACCGCAGCTCTGCGCTGGTGTGTGTGTGTGTGTGCGCGTGTGTGCGTGTGTGTGTGTGTGACCTCCATCACTATGTTCAATTCTCATTCTCTGCCTCTAAAGTCTCCTGTAGGTAGAAGAGTTTGTGTATTGATGTATATATGAATAGCCCCAGTGTGATCAGCTGATCATTCTGCTCGTATGCAGCAGACCTCAGTGAGAGGAAGACTCTCCTCTGGCTCAATATGAGATGAAACGCTGCATGTGGCCAACACTCTCTTCATAAACATCCTTCAGTGCTTCATGTGCTCTCTCACAGCCAGAACAAAGGTCCGTCCCGTCTCATGAAGACAAAGGATCATTCGGTGATGTCATCATTTAATTCCCGCGCATCTCTGTCTGATGATGGCGACCCGTCTGAATGAAATGTTCTGTTGTGCCTGTGGGCCTGGCTTATCTTTCATCATCTCACACTGACGATTGTTTTTTCCCACACTGTGGACAATCAGGCCGTTAACCCTTTACTGCTCAAAACATTTTCACTTGTTTTTGTTAAGAAAAAACTAAAGTATACAGTCTCCTGTAACTCCTTAGATACTAAAGGAAGTGTTCAGCCAAAAATGAAAATTTGTGAAAATGTGCTCACCCTCAGATCATCACTGATGGACTGGAGCACTGTGGATTATTGTGATGTTTTATCAGCTATTAGACTCTCATTCTGACGGCACCCATTCACTGCAGAGCATCCATTGATGAGACACTGATGCAATGCTACATTAAAAAAACAAAAACATTTTTTTGGTGAAATGTTTCTTTAAAAATTCTCTGTTTTACCAGATCAGTTCTGATGAATTTGTGACAATCTTCAGAACTGATTCAGTCCGTAAGGACTTTGCTCATGTGAAATGAGAGCCAGGACTTCATGAACTTTCCTGTTGAAACACTAGAGACACATTCAGCTGTTTCCCATTTGAGTGTGCTGAAGTCACTCTTCTTAACAGCATCAGTGTATTATTTTGTGAGATTTACCAGGTCAATCTGAACAGCTAATTAGAGAAGACATCCTCAACAGCAGCCGGTTAGATTAGAAAGCCATCAGACAATCCGGCATCCCGACATTAATGATTAAACACGCCGAGAGTCAATTATGATTTGCATGTTCCTTTTGCTTTTCTCTCAGTGGAAATGGTGTTTAGCTGCGCAGCCCAGGGCTTCATGTGAATTGGCAAACGACAGTGAAGCAACAAAATCTGTCCAAGAAAAAGATTTAGGTTCACAGATTGAATATTCAAATACAGCTGCTTTCATCTTCCTCTGGTTTCGTCTGAAGTCTTTACACTGAGACACAGCTCATTCACTGAACACATGTGTGTACGGGACACCACGATTCATCAGTGAGAACACACTTAAAAACAACTGAAAGCACACAAACGTAACACTCACTGACTCACAGTGACCTGAGACACATGGAGTGAGTTCAGCCGCATGTATGTGTTTGTGTTGTGTGAAGATGAGAATGAGAATCCAGCTCTGGCACAGTCAACACACACTTCCATCATCAGCGTTCACAATGGGTCAAAACACAACACAATTCGACTCATGCTCATGTCTTTTTGAGCTAATGCTGGATGGCCAGAATGATTTGACCCAGTTTCATTTTGACTAAACTTTGTTTCAAAATTACACTATAGCTGGTTTTAAAATAAACACAAAAATGGGTTATAAATTAAAACTCAGTTCAACTCAGCTTATGATGAATAACTTAATAAACACTTTATTTTAAGGTGATGTGGTTACATGCACACAAGATTAATGTATACATAAATTATACACACACAAATAATACATAATTACAAGTAACCAACCCCAATCCAAGCAAGTCTGAACCCTACAGTGCATGTAGTTGAGTAATAATAACAGGGCTGTTGAATCTTGACTCTGAGGGGTGCGTGTCTTTTCAGGGAAACGTACAGCTAAAGTAGATCCAGGCAGGTCTTGACTGCATGACGTGTCCAGATCATTTTGCCAAAACAATTTAAGTTATTAAAGCCTAAACAGCAAAAGAACCAAAACCGACAGCAACACAAGCCAAGAAAATAAATATTATACAAAAGGATAAAAATGACAAATGTTTCCATGGGTTTGCCACAGAATTACCCCACTTCTCATCCTGGCCACATCCGAACCTCAGGTGTGCATTATTTTCTAGTAGTTCAATGGCCCGTCATCAATTATCCCTTACTTATTTTCTCTTCCACCAATGAAAATAGTTAGTTGCAATTTATTGTAAAGTAAGTGCACTTAAAGTGTACTTACCTAAGAAAGCACTGGGTAATTTAAGGTAACTAGATGGTTTAAGGTAAGGTTTAGAGGGTTAGTACCTATTATTACCCAGTTATTGTACTTACTATAATATGTATGTACATGTAAAACAAGAGCTACTGATGGGTCACAGCTAGCAGGGCATTTCTACTTCAATAGCAAAACATGAAAGAGAATACAGTCCGGATTGTTTACTGTCGACTAGCCCATGGGTGAGAATAAATATGGTAATGCTGCATTGATCAAAGCACTGCCATTAGCTCCCAGCAAAGGCCGGTTTCTGCTGAAATCTTCACAAAGTATTGTCAGGCTGAGTTTAGAGGAGATGAAGTCAACGCTCAGGGTTTGAATGGTGTTGTTGCCGCTAACGGGGCTGATTGGAGCGGGTTTGTTTGTCTGTGACCTGGCAAACACCCAGCAGCCCATGAGCGAGACATCAGCAGTCCCATGAAGAGGCTCGTCTATGAGGGTTTGAGAGAGTTTCCCTGCAGGACGGCCCACACGAGACTACAGGACACCCTCATTCACAACACCCCCTGCCACCCGTCAGCTCGTTTAGTAACTGTTCACATCAATCAATATTGTGCTCTTTGCTAATCTGCTAATCTAATTTTTATGTAGTTTCAAATAATTCACATTTCATTAGTATTTGTGGTTGAAAAGGTACTGAAGACTGGAAAATATTATGCTGTAGAAGTTACTCCACATAATCGTTTTAGTTTGGTATACACAAATCAGGCAAAAAGTTCTACATTAGCATAATCAATGTTGGGGAAAGTTACTCTAAAAAAGAAATGCATTACATTATTGCGTTACTCCCTAAAAACGACTCACTCATTGCTTTACTTAGTACGTTACTTCTGCATTACTTTTTCTCATCTGGCATGGGTTTGCTTGTTTGTTTTTATAATAAAAAAGTTATATTTTGAACAATTGTAAAAGCCCTTTCACACCAGAACTAAAACTACAATTCTTAATTACAAAACAAATGAAACACAAGTGTTATTCGTATCTAAAGTCATTTTTGCTCATTAGTATGGTTGAATTGGATCATCGAAGGTCAAGAGCAAAAACATTGGATAATAAAATGGGATTCAATACATAAAGGATAGTTTTGTTATTTCACATATTTCATTTTAGCAGGTTTGGCTGTCAGTCAAAACATGAGAAACTGGCATTACTTATTTGAAAAAGTCACTCAGATATTTTCTTGTAAATGAAAAGGTAATGCGTTACCTTACTAGTTAGTTAAACTAGGATCCACAAGTTGTTGAGTTAATATAACACGTTCTATAATGTTTGTTTAAAGGACAGTCTAACTTTAACTTTTTTATTTCACAGAAGAGCCCTGAAACTGATTGCCTCAAGTTTTCCCTACTTCTGATTTCTCACAAAACAGCAGAAAGCGAGTGAACTAGCAGAAGTTGTTTAGCGCTGAAGCCCAGTGGAGCGGGTGGATTGTTTTTACTGTCTCAGGTCTGTGGGTGCCGCTGGTATTGAGAAATAACTCTGTCAATGCACAGCACTCCGACTACCAGCATCATTCCAGCGTCACGCGGCGTCCATCATTTCCTCCGTCTGTCTGTCTGCCGGCCTTGACTGTCTCTGGGATCAGGGAATTCCCTAATTCCTGTCTGGAAATGGAGCAGACTGTGAGTGAAACGAGGAGGCAGCTTCACAAGAACCCGCAGGCCTGTGCGCAGGTCATTCATAACAGCCCCGAGTGTGTTTTAACTGGGGCGAGGGTGACTTTCCAATGTTTTTGCCCATCCGTCAAACACTCGCATGGGATGGCGCTCTCATTGGGGTTGGAGCAAACAGAGCTGCCGTTCATTACCTCTCTCAACAGGTCCAGCGTCTCACAGCCGCTTTCATTTCCCGTCTCTGTACGGTGCACTTAGAGCCGGCGGTGAATTTACATCGCTTCAAAACTGATTAAAACCACTTATTGTGGGCTCTCAAGAAAAATGGCAGTCAAGCCAACATTCGTATCCTCAGCGGGCTAAATAAAGTTTTCCATCGGCCTTTCTCTGGAAGCGCCGCTCTTATTCTTTTACGACGACATATTGTGTCAATTAGTCACTGAAGCCATTCCCAGGCACATCTCATAAACTTGGCTTATTCAGTGTCTTCATCACAAGTCTTTGTTTAACATTTATGTTTATTGATACATGAAGATACATTTAAATAATTCAGGGCAAGCATTAGCCGTGAGGTGGCTTGTTAATAATTGATAGGCTGTGGAATGGGCCGCAGCACTCGGGGAATTGATGATATTGTAGTAATGCAGGGCTGCAGCACGTGTAATGGATCTGCATGCTTTAACTGATGATGGTTATTGTGGCTCAAAGATGCTCCGAAGGCGTTCTGGGGGGGTTGACTTACACCAGACACATAGGAGCTGACACTGCAAATTGTGGCTTTAATAGCAGGGGATCGTGCGCTCTACCGAGGGCCCTTAATGGACCGCGCCGCGATTGATGCATGGAGAAGAAACGTGTGCGCCGATATTAAAGGAAGATCCATGAGCATCCTCTTCATCTCCTGCCTCTGATCTGCTTCTTCAGGGCTGAGATGCCTTGTCCAGTCAGTCCTGAAGCACATTCAGACGCACGCTCAAACACAAACCCAACTGAGTTTGAGAAAATATCAGCAAATGTCTGGCAGCACAACTCTTCACAGGAAGTTTTTCTGCTGTTTGAAGAGTAAATCAACTTCTGAATCATTCGGACTTGAGTTTAAAATCTGACTCAGCTTTAGGGATATAATAGTAAACTAAATCTTTCAGTAAATTAGAAGTGAAAAAATTTAATATAAGAATATAACTTAATTTAAAATATTAACTTAAAACAATAATAATGTCAAGACTAACATAACACTGCTTTCATTTGCAATTGTTTTATATTGTATTTAGACAAATATTATTTCTTATGTTTCCTTTAAAGAACCTAATTTAAATGTTTTCTATGTGTTGTTTTAGAAGAATTAGACAGTTATCTGAAATATATAAGACTCATTCTGCTTTAAACAATGGTGTGTCTGTCCTGTTCATCTCTGTTATGCTGTGACATTAGCACATAATGCTTTGGTGTTTCTGCAACAGAAGAGTGAGTGACTTCATATTTCTTTTGGACTGTTAATAATGTGGTACGTCGTAATGAAATATATGAGCTAAGACCATTTTGGCACTGATTTTCAACCCAATCACAATCAATCCCAAAACACTTTGAATATAACAGCAGTAACCTTTTCAAATCCAGTTTTCCAGCAGATTTGGAAGAGTTTTCTGAGGATGTCTGCAGGATGACTGGTGTTCATCTGTCTGCGTGTTATTGCTCATATTCATTGTGAGGAGGAACATCAGAGGACGAGAGGAGCTTCACACACACACACACACACACACACACGTGCTCATCTCCCCTCCAGCACACAGGGGTTAGTACTCACTCAACACACTTATTCTGCTGTAACTTATTCATGTGTTTCTGAACACGACCTCCTGCCTCACAGCGAGTCCAGTGTGATCCGTTCCTCTCTGTAGAGCATCACAGACGTGACCTCTGACCACGGATCACACGGGTCATGCTTTTACTGCACTTAAACTTACATTCATATCAAATAACATCTCTGCGTTCATTTACATGCCAAACTTACAGCAACTTCTTGGCGTTCAGATAAATGTTTTTAAGCCCTCAGTGAACCACAAACAATTACAAGACCATGCTCTCAGATGGGGTGTGGTGCATTCTGGGATGCCTTCAACATTACGTCTGCATACAGTAAAACTTAATCATTCCAGAGTGAAATGACAAGAGAACTGAACTTAACAAAGCATCCAGATCATACGGTGTAAAGGGTGTAAAATACACTTCTGCTCAAACAGCCCCAGAGCAAAAACACATCTAGATCTGCTCACTCTCATTTACATTTATGCATTTGGCAGATGCATTTAATCAAAGCAAGTTATACTGCATTCAAAATAAACATACATTTAAACAGTTCATGCTCCCCATTGGAATCAAACCCCTATGAACTTGCTTTACTCATGCTTTACTGTTTGAGCTACAGAAATCAAACTCAACACTCCTTTACAGGACTTTGTCTTCTCTTTGCATATCTGTATCATCTGCATGAAGCTCCAAGCTGGTTTAAGTGATGAAGAAACACACTCATCTACATCTCCTATGTTAAAATCATCTTAATGCTGGAGGTGTTTCAGGTTTTGTCTTCTCCAGATGTTCACTGATGGACTGGAGTGCTGTGGATTATTGTGATGTTTTTATCAGACTCTCATTCTGACGGCACCCATTCACTGCAGAGCATCCATTGATGAGACACTGATGCAACACTACATTTCTACAGATCTTAGCTGTGATCCACTTCTAATAATGTTTCACAGAGGTTAACTCTCCGCACACTGTCACTTACTACCCTACACGAGTCCTGACCAGCTTCAAAACATAGTGAGTGAGACTGGCAGCTCTTTATAGCCACGCGTGGCCTTCTTTAATGCAGCGATGTGTACAGTGCTCATTTACTCACGGCTCCAGGGAACGTCTCGCTGTCAATAATTTAAGGCCGATGTTCATTTGAACCTTTTCCCCTCAAAGAAAACAGCCTTTGTTCCGGCCGTGTCCGACAGCAGCACAGGCTCACAGAATCGCCGGAGGACTGAAGCACATAAAGCACATTATTAGCCAGACGTACACAGATTGGTTAGATTCATGTGAGATGCCTCTGATGCAGCACTGATGCTGGGCTTCACCTGTCACACGCCTGTGATGTCATCAGAACACACTCATACCGAACATAACCAGACATCAAAACAAGCTAAAAAACATCAATATACAGATAGATGGCCATCCATCTATCCATCTATCTATCTATCTATCTATCTATCTATCTATCTATCTATCTATCTATCTATCTATCTATCTATCTATCTGTCCATCCATCCATCTCTCTGTCGATCAGATGCTTGTATCCAAAACAGCTCAGGTATCCGTGTAAGAACATGCTTTCATTAACCTCTCAGTTTCTTCAGCAAACAGCTGCTCTGGTTAAGGGTTTATTGCTCAATCTAATCTTCATTGCTTTGGTTCTTTTAATGAGTGTGAGGCCGGTGTGTTTCGATTCATGAACAATAAACACCCTCCGAACAGCAAACTCATTCATGCGTGTTGTTGCACACTTCAGCTCTCTTTGTGCTTGTAAAACTTCAAACCAGAAGCTTTAAGATTTGTTCTTCTCAGTCGCTAATTGAAACTAATAGGCCTTTCCCACAAATGACAGGAAGCCTTTCCAGTACTATCAGAGCTAAAAAGGTTTTTCCTAATGGATAATTTGGAAAAATGACAGGCAACAATGTGCTTTTATCCTTCAGTTTGTGAAGAGAGCATAAAATAGCTTGTGATGAAGGCCGTCTGCAACCCTGAACATCTGCAAGGCTTTGGGAGCCAACAAAACAACCTCTGTTGCCACAGTTTGGAGAAACTTTACAAGCTCTTTTCCAAGTGTGATGAGTGCTTGCCAGTTGAAAGCACTAATAGCTTGTGGATGAAGGCAGAAAGACACAGCACTCTCTACCCAGAGATCTCAGAGTTACTGCAGAATGAAGCCAGACCTCGCAACTCTTCAACACACGCAGAGCGAAACTGACGCTTTCAACCCAGTTAAAGTTTCAGCTGCATGGAAGTTTATGAACAACTGCCTGTTTGCTCCAGGGACACGAAGAGGAAAAGTAATGAGAAGAAGAGCACACACTTCAGAGAGAAATGAAGCACACTCAGATTACATAAGAGACCAATGTTTAACACGTCTCTCTTTACTCTAAACCGATACTAAAGATCGCAAGCATCTCACACTCTAGCTGGAGTTTTAGTTGAGAAAAGCCACGAATATAACAACCACAATCAGAGCTACACAAGAGTAATTGTGGACTATGGTCTGATGCACCGTGTAAATTCATCCCCAGCGTTTGCATCAGTGCACAGACATCAAAATAATATGGAAATTCTGTCTGAATTAAGTGAATAAGCCCTTTTCATCTGATGCCACAAGGCATGTAAAGCAATGACGTGGAATAATCTGTCATTGGTTTTTTGTGGCCGTCAGCAGTACAATATGAAGCTTTATTCCACGTGCCTCCAAACGCCTGTAAGACTGTTTAATGTGTTAACCAAACGCCCCGCAGGACTCACGCTGATGATAATGGATCAGGAAAAACAAGCAATATTCAGCTCGCATAAACGCATTTGTTCTCTGAGGAGATGCATAGGGAAATTATATTTACAACTGAGATATCAATAGAACGCACATCCCTCCGAGAGAGACGAAAACATCTGAGAAATGGAGGGAAAATCACATTTGTTAAAGATTTTGTTAATGACATTTGTGCAGGACTCCAATTACTGTATATCATCTTTATGCACTTAATCAAAATCTATGTCTTGTTTTCTAGCATAAAAAATGATAAATAAATAAGAAGCATCCTTAAAATAAGATGATCAATCAAAGATAATAAACCTCATTCAGTTCAATATTTATCCTGAAAAAAAGAAATCCTTTATTTTTTATTGCTAGCTGACTTTTGAGACACATTTTTGCAGTGTGATCTTGATTTACTAGTCTTATCCTGTAAAGCATCATGTATGGTCATCATCTAATGTCTCGGACGCTGAAGCTCGTCTCTCAGGCTTGGATCATATAGCTCATAAATCCTGCATCGAATCTAGTGATCAGATTACATTAAATGCTTTTTTAGTACAAGTCATATGTGATAAATTAAAGCCACGTGAGCGGCATGGAGTGAATTTCATTTTCTCTTGCTTCATTCATGGTAATACAACCTCTCTGAGCCCAGCACACACACACACACATGCAGTGCAAGCAGTGCCATTAAAATGGAGCAGAGAGATTGAAAACGGGACGGGCATCAGATAATGTGGTAGAGATATAATGAAAGTGTAAACAAAAACAGAGGAGAGACGGCTGCTCGAGAGAACGCTCAAGCATCTCTCTCACAGCAGATCAAATCTCACACGCTCACTCACAAACATTATGAACTGCTGACCAAATTATGCTTCAAAAGTTCTGAACTGATCTGATTTATTTCACCTCACACAGAATCATATCGATTAAAAAAGACAACAGGAGTTTTACTCACAGTTTTTACCTGTGATGAAGAGACTACAAACACAAATGCTATGAATATCCGCATTACACTGAGGTGCATCTTTGAACATTCACCTTACTGTAACAGAAATACCAGAACTCAGAGAAGCAAGGATCTGATTAGCATTTTACTGTGGCACCAGACGCCATAAATAAGAAATGAGAAATCAATACAAGTCATTATACAAATATGCAAGATGAAATATTAACAAGGCGTGAAAATGACCTGAGGATTTTTTTTATTTTTTTTATTTCATGTCAAGTGACCGAGCTTGTTGGTAACACACACACACACATCTGTAACACATCATGTGTTTATTTGTGTGTGTTGTTGGTTTTTGTGCGTGTTTGTTTATCTGGGTTCAGTCCAACACGTGCATGTGTGCACTGTAATATTCTCCTCTCCAGCTCCACGTTTCTTCCACTGGTAGGATCGCAGAGGATTTCACAAACAATTTACGGCAAATTGTAGGAAAATTGGCTGCAGATTCTGGACTAGAAAAAATTGGCTTAAGATGATTTGGGTATTTATTCACTGAGACTCTCATGGCCGTTCCTCAGGGTTCTCCTCTTTCAAAATAACCCCTGGCTCTCCCCCACCCCTCATTTGCCGTTTCAAATGTATTAATGGTCCGGAACTTTCCTGTATGATCTTGGACCTCTCCCTAATGAAAACGCTCTGCGTCCGGGTCCCAGAACGGTAATCAGTCGGGCCTCTGGAGCAGCAGCAGCCGCGCCGTCCTGACCTTGAGCCAAGCACATGCAGCATCACATCACAATCACTCATCTGGTGAGCTGGCAGATAAACCACCAGCTCCAGCAGCACCTGTGACACACAACATCACAGTTCAGCGCTGAGGATGCTTCTCCACTCTGAGCTCCTGCAGAGCTTCACTTCTGATCAAACACTCCTGAACAAGCCACTCAAGGTCTTCAGCATCACCAGACAGTTGCATTCAGCTGAGTTTATCAAGGTTGCAGCTATGGTAAAATCACTGTAATGCACCAGGGTTATAATACAGTCATGGCCAAAAATATCGGCACCCTTGGTAAACATGATCAAAAAAGGTTGTGAAAATGTTTCTGCATTGTTAGTCCTTTTGATATTTAATTTAAAAATTGTTTCAAAAAATCTGACCTTTCATTGGATAATCAGAATTTAAAATAGGGGGAAGTATCATCATGAAATAAATGTTTTTCTCTAATACACATTTGCCACAATTAACAGCCCCCTTTTATTCAATACTTTTTGAAACCTCCATTTGCCAGTTTAACAGGTGTGAGTTTTCTCCTATAATGCCTGATGAGGTTGGAGAACACCTGACGAAAGATCAGAGACCATCCCTTCATCCAGAATCACTCCAGACCCTTCAGATTCCCAGCTTCTCCTCTTCAGTTCACTCCTCTCATTTTCTGTAGGGTTCAGGTCAGAGGACTGGGATGGCTATAGCAGAAGCTTGGTTTTGTGCCCAGTGACCCATTTTTTGTTGTTTTTGAGGTTTGTGTTTGGATTATTGTACAGTTGGATGATCCAAACAAAGATTTCTAACAGAGTCAGTCACTTACCGATTTTATATCTGTTGGTATTTGATAGAATCCATGATGCCATGTGTCTAAACAAGATGTCCAGGACCTCCAGCAGAAATACAGGCCCACAACATCAAAAATACAGCTGTAGATTTCATTGTACACATGGGGTACTTTTTATCCCTGTTATCACCAAACCCATCTTGAGTGTTTACTGCTAAAAAGCTCATTTTTAGTTTCGTCTGACCACAGAAGCCAGTCCCATTGGAAGTTCCAGTCGTGTCTGATAACGGAAGATGCTTTAGTTTGTTTTTGGATGAGCTAGGAGATTTTTCTTGAAACCCTCCTAAACAACATGTGGTGATGTAGGCTCTGTTTGACAATCTTTTTTTAAAGGTTTTCTGAACCAGAAACTCAACTATTTTCTGCAGTTCTCCAGCTGTGATCCTTGGAGAGTCTTTAGCCTCTCAAACTGACCTCCTCACTGTGCATTAGGACGATATAGACACACATCCTCTTCCAGGCAGTTTTCTAACATTTTCTGTTGATTGGTAACTCTTAATTATTGTCCTGATGGTGGAAATGGGAATTGTCACAGCTCTAGCTCTTTTCTTAAAGCCACTTCACCAATTTGTGAAGCTCAATTATCTTCTCCTGCACATCAGAAATATATTCTTTGGTTTTTCTCATTGTGATGGATGATTAAGGGAATTTTGGCTTTGTTTTCCCTCCACTTTATATTTCTGTGAAACAGGAAATCATTGCTGGATAATTTCATGTTCATAATCACCCTGAAGTTGTGAGATATTTTACTCATAAGAATTTCTAGGGGCAATAATTGTGTCCAACGTGTACTTGACAAAAACATTTATTTCATAATGATATTTCCCCCCATTTTAAATTCTTATCCAAGAATTATCCAATGAAAGATTAGATTTTTGTGATTTTTAATAAATAAAATATCAAAAGGATTAACAACACAGATTAATTTTCACAACTTTTTTGATCATATTTACCAAGGGTGCCTTGACTATAGTTAGGTAAAACTACAACTCAAACCATAAGCTAATTTGTGTTTAGATCATAGGGCTGGGCGATAAACAATGTAATATAAAATAAATAACTAAAATATTAAAAACATTTTATTTAGTTGATGTTATAACATAACTAAAACTAAACTGAGAAAAAAAAAATATTCAAAACTATATAACAGACATAAATAAAACCAATAAAAATGATTTGACACTATGTGCAACACAATTACTAAAATGTAATACAATTAAAATGAGTACATAAACTCTGAATATTAATAAAACTATAACTATATAACTTAAGTATCTCAATGAAACTAAAACAACACTGTAACAGAAATTGTAATATTTCTTTGACAGTTTTGACTGACCTTGACAGTGTTATAGACAGAACGTGACCACGAGTTTCCCCAACCCTTCACCTCCCATAGTGCTCTTCATATCCAGCTGAACTGCAGTCGTCTGTCGGCCTTGAGTTCAGAATTAAACGAGGTGAAGCAGATACTGCAGTCAGCGTGAAACATATAAAAAGGCCTGTATCATTCAGAAGTGTGAGGCGAGTGTTTACAGGGAACCGTCCTGTGCTGCCCGACAGCTTGATGGACTCTTTAATAGTGATTCACTGCTCATCTTCAGAGATGGAAAAAAAAGAGGATTTCCAAAAGATATTTAATAACAACATAAAGCATTTACCAGGTACAAAACCTGAGGGTGGGCTGTGTTTGGTGAACAAAACTGAATTACTTTAAACATTTTACAGGTATTCGTGTAATTCCTGTGCTACAGTGTGGAATATAGCCATGAACCAAAAAATGGTCTGAGTTCATATTAGCATCATAATGCACAGATCCAATGATCTTTTTTTTTTTACCTCCAATAACCTTACTACTTCTCCCAAAAGATCTCAGTCAATTAAAGTTTATGTCTGGAGTAATTGATGAAGGCTCACTTGGTCATCTCGGTTAAGTTTACAAACCTGGCATGAAATTCGTAATGTTAAACATGATGTAACCATTCGCACCTTCATATGGAAGATGAGGCTGTAATCCAGAGGTCTTATTGATTACCAGCTTCATATATCTTTAATGAGGGCATTAAATACTTGTTTAGGAAGCACAAGTCTGGGCTTGAGTAGTGTTTGTTGCAACAGCTCATAACAGTGGAAACCCAGGCTAAAATCTCCCCATGGTGAATCAACTCAGTTCCAGGGAAGCTATTAGTGGAATGATGTCATGGCGTCCTGCATCATCCAAGGGCAGACCGCAAGACATGCATTATGACCAACTGAAAAAAAATAAGAAAAGCGTATGATAAAGGACAGCCAGATACCTCAGTGCTACAGTTGTAATTCAGAATCCGTTAAAAAGGGCAAACGCTACAAGGTTACAGACAAGATGACACAGAATGAAGCTGGTGAAGCTGAAGGTGGTGTTGTGTGGATTAAAGTCATAATGTACAGCAGCATATTGATTATCTTAAAATCTCACTGTTGAGTTATCATCTCATCATTAGCATCTGCTCCATGAGGGCTTTCGGCTGGGATATGGCAAATGGACCTGCTATTGATCTGGAAACAGCATATGGAAAGAGGGGCAACAGGCAGGTCTGTTGTGTCTCCTTTGGGTCCTGTTCCAAAAGTGACATCTCATTCACCAACAGCTGAAAAAATCCTGGGACACATGAAGCTCAAATCTGGAAATTCATCTTTGCAGTTTCAATTGAAAAAGAAAAAAAATAATGTGTGTTAATATTGTTTATGTAAAGAAGCATGGTGACATGTAAAAAAAAAAAAAAAAAAAAAAAAGCCCAGAGCACTCAAGCAACCTCTTTAAAATGCCCCAATCACCACCAAGAACACCCTATAACAGACCTGGGCAATATCTGAAATATTTGGCAACCTGCAAAGCAATCCCCCAATACAAGCAGAACACACAAACCATCCAGTAGAGTCCTAGCAACCACCTACAGACACCCTAAAAAAACGCCCAAATCTTACTTTGGTAACATCCATACTCTTTGGCAATGCGGATAGTAAAGAACTGGCAACAAGCTACAACACTATAGTTTCTACCTTAGGAACAAGCAACCATATCGTCATGTCTTCTAAACACACCAACACACACACAAAACCTTAGCAACCATTTACAACAACAAAACAACTGCTTGGAATACCCACCTAGGAACAACCCACCAACCACCAAGAGCACCCTACCATTGGCATGTCAGTTTGAACACCTTAGCAACATCCAACCTTTTTGGTCAACCTTCATAGCAATGCCCTAGCAACCACTCACAACACTCCAGGAACCAAACAGAGAACCCTAGCAACCATCTTTTAATATTCCAAAAACAAAAAGAAAAAATAACAACTCAAAACATCCTGGCAACCACCCACAACACCTTAGAAATGCCCAAAGAACCAACAAAAACACCATAGCAAATAGTGTAAAAAAAAAACACCCAAACAACAATCTAGAAATGTTGTATAAGCATACAAAACCCTAGCAACCACCCACAACACTTAAAAACCACCTAGAACATGCTAGCAACAACTCAGGAACACCTAAACAACCACCCAAATCTCACCCTGGCAACATCTGAAACTCTTTGGCAACATGCATAATAAATGCCCTGGAAACCACCCACAACACCATAGCAATATCCCAAAAAACCATCCGTAATACCCTAGCAACCATCAAATAATGTTTAACAACAGAGCACTTTAGCAACCATTTAGAACACCCTATTCATCACCCACAACACCTTAGCAACTGCCCTGCACATCCTAGCAACCAACAACCAATGTCCTAGAAACCACACAGGACACCCTAGCAACCATCTATGAATGTCCCAACAACCCCATGAACACTTTACCATGGCAACATCACAATATATATACACAGGCCATAACATACACAATCCATCGTAGCGGCTAGATTACCCTAGTGAGTTCCAAAACCAGTGTGTTAATATTCTCAGAACACCTTGGCAACAAGTATAACAATATACTGTAAATCACCCAAAATACATTAGCGATGCCCTAGAAACCACCTACTAACAGCAACCTAAAGCTCGGAGCATGGTCATGACCACCCACACACCAATGGCCAGACAGCCACTAAAAGTATTAACAATGCAGTTATGAAATTATTCAGAGGTACTTGATTGGTGATATTCAGTTCATGTGTCCTCACAACACTCATCACACACCGACAGTCACACACTGCTATCTGTGCCATTAAAACAACAGAGAGGGACACGACACTTCCTGTAAGGAAAGGGATATCCTGAGGCGCAGCTATACAGACCTTAAGTGCTGACAAAGAGTATCTAGTGTTTTTCCCACAATGCCTTTTGAGTTCAGTCTGGTCATCATAAGCTCCTCTCTTTTCATGATGCACACGTCCATGTTTAACGTCTATTGTGAGAACATTAGACTGTCTGCTCTGACGCATTGACGTGGCCCAAAATAAGGACAGATTTCCTTTGAGATCATCTTGTCCAGCAGCCAAAGTTTCTTTCTTTTTCTGCGCCCGTTTGTTTTGTAACGCCTGATTACCTGAGAATGTTCTCAAATATATGTATTGTTTCCGCACCATGAACGATGTCATAAATATTTGCTGTTCTCTAAATATTTTCGCAGGCAATCAAAATCCTTTCAGCGCTGCACATCCATGTGAACAAAGACCAACACAAATAAACGTCTTGAGCATGCTGGCGGAGGAAAACACGTCAGCGCGTCATTCATCGAAGAGTTCTTGTCTGTCAGGTAAAGCTGACTGGCGGCTAAGATTAGTGAGGATCTGGTTGATGTAGCTAAACTTTGACACGGAACTGTGAAATAGTTTCATGCAACATTCCGAGCGAGGTGTCTGTCAACTCCTCTCGGCTCTGACAGGTCTCAAAGCACTGGTCTAAGGTGCATATCTAGCGGCAAACAAACCCTTGTTTTGGCATCATCTTCGAAAGCAGGGATAACTCACTCAAGATCTGTCTTATGAATCAAACTCATTTGAAGCCCACAGATGTTTAAAGAATGCCACAGCTGAGCTGAACCACAGAAAGTGAATTCACAAACAATTTCACCGTTCCTTGTTTGAGTCCTTTCTCTCGTGACACGGTCCTAGGAGAAGTCCTTGAGGGTGAGCCACGCAGAAGACTCCAGCTGCAGAGGATGTGCCCTCGAACTGACCGCTGTGACCCCATCTGCCTCACTTCTGACTTTCTGCTCATCTGAGCCACTGCAGGTGGATCCTCAATCTCAGAGGGTCATGTGGTGCTTCAAGCTGATACCAAACGCTTTTTATTTTTGACAGCGGTGAATAGCACTGAATTGGGAGGTGAAGTGAAACTCATGTTAACCAGGAAACACATTTTTCAATACAATAGATTTCGGGAAGCATGTTTCTCAAATATCTGCATTATTAGTTAACCTCAGAGTGCAGGTCACATGCATTTCACAAAATGTTCAAGGCAGAGGAAAAGTATTTAGGAAGGGTGTCATTCAGCCTGCAGGAAAGAAAAATCACAAACAAGTTCTCTTTAACATCTCAACTGTTTCTCACAGACAACTGGATAAACATGGATGTAAAATAGATTATTTTGCTTTATTTTCCAGTGGCTATAGTTGCATGAACTTAGTACCTAGTGTATGTTAAAACAGTGTCTTAAGAACTACTGTAGTCTGGCAAACTATCACTTAGCCAAGGGGGTATGAGTCTTATATTTCTGATTCAAATTAGTCTTAGAGCTATATTCTTATACAACTGTCTTAAAAAGTTTATGACAAATCTTAAAGAAAAAAATTATAATAGTTAGAAGACATGTAATACTAGTGTTCCAACATGCAACCACATTTAATTGTGTCAAATATGTTGAATGGTATGCATGCAGGCCTTTATATACAGCAAGCAATAACCTGCAAACTTCTCATTGATCAAATAATCTGAGCTGCCGTCTACATTTATTTCACAGGTCGATATTTTGACTGTATGTCTCCTGAGCAATGGAAGAGGATGTCCTGAGCAATAGACACTTCCCTCTGGGAGGCTGCAGTTCTGCTAAAGAAAGAAGAAGATGTGGAAGAAGAAGGCCGTGTTCAGTCTTATCTTATGTTAAACAATCCCATGCCAGAGCGCTGTGGTTAATCTCAGGTTGAGTTGGAGAAGTGGGTGGATGACTCTGGATATCAGGTGACTCAGTGCACAACACAGGTTTGGTTCTGGCTTTATTTCTGCAATATACCTGACCTGAGAACATGAAACGAGACACTGAGATCCCTCGGTAGAGAAATGACACATTCATGTATTGTATCTGTATAAGGCATCGTCTAAGAATCAGATGACCCGCAGGCTAAAAATAAAACAGCAATGGTGCACAAGAGGCAAATTATGAGAGTCATTACAGTCAGCAGGAAACAGAATTCCATACTGTTCCTCATAAGTTTTTCCGCTCGGTTTGAAAGGAAGTGTATGTGTTCTGCCACAGGAAGTGAGGTCGGCCTGGTCTTTCACACCCCACTGGGTAAAGAGCGGATACTGGGGTGTCAGCACCGATGCGTGCTCAAGCGTGGCCTCTCGCATGAGGGCAAACGGGAAAAGATGAATGGCCACCTCATAAAGCGCTGTTATTGTTGATAAGGAGATGAGGATAACGAGGCGAGACGTCCTTAGGACGAGCTGCTGATGCTCATGTACGGAGTCAGCAGAGGAAAAAGGAAAGTTATGAAGCGAAAGCTGACTTTACTTGGTGTGGGAGGATTTGCACAGGTATGAGCACCTAGAGTCAGAACATGCCTCTGAAAGTCTACAAAGACCTGCTGTTCAAGGAAGACCACGACTTCAGCACGATGATTACGGGATCCGGCTCAGAATGTCCCTCAGGGTGCTGGAATAAAGTTGTGCTGTTTGAGCCACAAGAGCAGCTCTGACAAGCACTGGATTACACTTTGACATCTCCCCATCTGTCCCATGATGCCACGGGGGCTTCGGAGGGCTTGAGAGGAGGACACAATTAGGAATGAAATCGCTGGTGGCCTAGCAACCTGATGAATATGCATCATGCTAAAACCGAACGGGGATATTCATCAGAAACCTGACAGCAGCACTTTGACTTCTCAGGACTGTCTACCTGTCATCAGCACTGACATTCAGGGAACTAAAGCGCAGAGATCGAACAGACGTGCTGTTTGAGAGACACAGGAGCCTCGGGCTTCTGATTAATAACATGTTCCTTGCACATCTGAAAGGTTCAACACTTGAATATTTACTGTGGAGAGAATGAAGTCGACCAGTAACAAGAGACGTATATTTCCTGACATGGTAATTTTGATAAGACATTGGGAAAAAGCTGTCGTGACTGTTGAGATGTTTGCAACAGCCTTAATCAACTACAATCTGATACAGCTAAAACTGACAGTGCATTATTGATAGAGAGCTGATGAAAGACTGCAGGTTCTGGTAAAGGGGTGCGTATCGGGGGGAAAGCAGGCTCATTTATCTTAGAAATAAGGGAGAAGATGATTCCTAAAGCATTTAGAATGATGTCTCCAGATGTTTCAATAGATGATCCAGTCTTCTCCATTGCGCTTTGTTTTGCTGTGCTCTCCACCACCACCATCACTCCTCCCAAAGTCAGGATGCTCCTCAGAGCTGATTGGGGTTAATTCAATGGACAATGACTGAACCACTGGCCTTCTGTTCCACATTATGTTCCTCAGAGAGCCTTAGTGTGGATGTGAAGAGTTGCCTCATAATAATATTTACCAGATACACACATGACCCAACATATGGAATCGCTCTCTGCGCCTGGTGGCATCATCAACATCACCATCCTCACAAATCATTCCTCAGTTTTTCCTTCTCAAAACATATAATCTTTAAAACGCTGTTGCACAGTTTGTTTTTGCCTTCCTTGTATTGAACTTCCAGGCTTGTGTGGAAATGGATCTCCTGTGGTGTGGGTTAATGGGAGGTCAGATGAAGGTGTTGACTGGTTTAGGATGACCCGAGACGCCCGGATATGTGTGTGATCACGTGATGTCCAGCCACGGCATGAACGCAGGTGCTGCGACTGACCTTTCAGTTACTGCACTGAAGGAAGGGTTTTCCCTTGACTGCATTTACCAGGGAGACATGGATGCTCTGGATCTCACGTCAAAACAAATAAAGGGTTTATCAGGAAACCTCAATACTGAGAGGCAAACAAATACAGTACAGCTTTACAGTACTGCATTTGCAGTTCCTGAAGTAAATAGCAGTGCATGCAAAGCAGAAGTGGAATAATGACAAAGCACTGGGTTTTAATCTTTGGTTCCATGTAGAAGAAAAAACACTCGCAATTCAGCATTCAAACAGATGACAAATGAAGACTGAAATACTGTATAAACTTGACAAAACCTCAAAAAAGATACACCTGAAAATAAGATAATGTGAGAGTCATACAGTGAGTAGACTGCAATTTTTTTTTTTTTTTTATATTGTTTTCCACTACAAACATTATTAATTCAGGATACATTTATGCACAGTGACTGAGATTAAGTCTTCTTTCCTGAAGATATCTGGAATATCTGAAAACATATGCCAAACGGATAAGAAGAGGAGGAAAGGTGTATGATTAATTGAAATGTCCAAAATGCCTTGAATGTACTGGATGCATTTAATGAAAATTGTAAAAAGACTCAAGAACAAGCCCTTAGCAAAGTGCTTGGTGTAATTAAGATGTTTCCATGACATTTCAGTACATATTCTTACAAGCAAGCAATTTATAATGCACAGATAAAACAGCCCAAATCTTCTTGTCATAACGGGAAGCGCTCACTTTCCATTCTAAGTCACACATAACGCCGGACTCAGTCGGCTCATAAAGTGAACGCTAGGAAACCCACTGTGCCGAGACAGACAAAAGCTCTCTGTGCTCCTCTAATATGCCCGTCTCTCTCGTGGCTCCGGCCCAAGCGTGGCCCACGTCCACTCAGCCCCCCAGTGCTCCAGGAGAGCCGTGTTTGGCTAAGCCCTTCTCCACTCATCAAAGTGAGCGGAAACGTCGGATTGATGACCTCATGCACAGTTTGATGGATTTATCTTCCCAAAGCACTTCCATCACCGCAGCCCCTGCCTCACAGCACATGTGAGGGAACACAGGATTCCTCTCCAACACGATCAGAATATCTGGTCCAAAAATGCCCAAGCTCTCTGTGGTCTTACATGAGTTCATCGCCTATACATGCATCTCGCTTGGCCCGAGCCTTGTGCCCATATTTCATGTGCTCTGTGTATTTGCCAAACGCTAAGCTTGTGAGTTGTTCAGGGAAAATATTCCTCCAGAGTAAATAAACCAGGCAAAGTTGAGGGCAAATATTTTGGAAGGGGGTCTGGATCCAGGCCAGACATGTGGGAATGCACCGAGTGCAGGCCTGTGCAGTTCCTCACATGCTGTGTAATGCGTCGGAGTGATTTGAGAAGTGGTGCTCACCTGCGCCTGAGGCTGCGGCTGTCACTCCTTCATGCCGCTGGATGGCCTGTTGAATGAAGCCGTCCGGGTATCAATCTCCGCTAGCACTCATCTGTCTTGTTTAGAAATACACATCCATCAGTAATGTGCCGCAGGAGTCATTAGCACTCGAGGGTCCCGGAGACATGTAAAGCCAGGGATGTTGATAATGGGGTGAAAGGGGGAGGTCTGTATCTGGTGTGTAAAAGAGCCTTGAGAGGATTCAACAGGCAAATCAGAGGGAGAAAACAACCTGAGTGCACATATTGAGTACTAGGCATACTGTCCAAACTATGGGAGCTGTTATTACCTACAATGGTTTCTTTGTTCATTGAGTTCTGCCTGAAGTGTTCACAGTGAACACAGTTGTTGCATTGCCCTTTAAGTTTACACCATATACTTTCCAAAAAGGTAATGTGCATTAATGCTCTTCTTTTTTTTACTCACTGACAAACACAACAGAAAACCCGTAGTCACTGCAAGCCAGGGATTCAACATGACGTGACAAAACTACCCTTACATCCAGAGAGAAACGAAAGGTTGTTTAAGCCCAGTCCTAAAGTCATTCAAAAGTGTGTAAAACATTACTTTCCATAAAAAGTAATAATGTGATAGATTACTTTTTAAGGTACAATAGAGAAAAACAGGACCAAAGGTTTTGGGGGAACTTATAAACCCCTAAAGATTGGCTAATTATATCAATCCCTCAGAAAGGCAAGCATGTGTTCACCTTTGGAGGATTGATTTAATTTGTGTCTTCATTTCCACTGTGGCCACATTTGTGAAGGTCACTTCATTGTACTGAATGAGCACCTTGAAAGTGTTTTTTTTTTTTTTTTTTTTTACTGTACTTGCAGATAATATAATATATATGACATGTACATTTACTCACCCCGTATATCATTCAAGATGTTCATGTCTTTCTTTCTACATTTGCAAAGAAATTAGTTTTTTTTAAGCACAACTTTCCAGGATTTTTCTCCACATAATAGACTTTTTTTTTAATAGTTTGAACTTCCAGATTACAGTTTCAGTGCGGCTTCAAAGGACTTTACACGATCCCAGCCGAGGAATAAGTGTCTGATCATTTGTCATACTTTTGATAGTCTACACTCTACTAACGATAAGCAACACTTGACTTGCTAACACATTATTTTAATGATCAGACTGTAAATAACTGTGCATGTATGTTAACTTCTTCTGCACTCTCCCTAACCTAACAGTCTACTCATACTCTGATGAGAGTTAGCTGATATGGAGATGCAAAGTTGCTTTTAGTTAGTCGAATGTCTAAGTCAACTTTCAACATTATTCAACATTACATTTAGAGTTAAACTGCAACTACATCAACATGTTACAAATTAGAAATATATTTAATTACATTGCATACAAGAAATGGCAATAAAGTATATTTTAGTTGATCATGTTTGTTAGTACATCCAGCATTATTTAACCATAGACAATGGAGTAATTATGAAATTACATATAAAGATGCACTTAATCCTACTTACAGTAAGTATGTCCTAAAAAGCACTCTAAAGTTCAGCTAATTGCATTTAGAATGAATTTAAACTATAATACAGTTTGGTTTGATTGTAAACAATATACAATTAAAGCATCTGAAAACATTACATTCAGTTCACACTTACATCTGTACTTTTAAATACATAATAAGGACTCTCTTTAAAAGCATGCTAAAGTGTACTCCTTTTAAACAAGCAGAAGTACAATGAATCTAGTAAAATGTGATTATTTCTGATCATGTTGGCAGTGATTTATCGCATCCAGGGCAGTCTCAGAACAGATCCTGCTGAACCGGAGCGTGTGTTCAGACGATCTGTCCTCAACCAGAGTATGAGACACCCGCTCCCGTCCACTGTCTCCTGATTACAAACCACACACACCATGAGGACGAGCTGAACAGCTGAGCTTTTGTCTCTAATAGAAATGATTCTCATGTGACACTGAATAGGTATAAAAGAGTCCTCTTTCAGAGCACCTGACTTCCACATGAGCACGCTGCAGGTAATGATTAAAGTGGTATGCATGGTTAAATATAACTCATTAATTCTGTTGGGAGGAAAATAGTGACTAGCTCTGCAGAATAATTTAAAATAGTGTGTGCGCTACGATACACATGGAGGATTATGAATGACAGCGCAAGACAGCTCAGCCTCTCATTACCTTCAGCCGACACACACACACACATACTCTCTCTCTCTCTCACACACTCACACTCACACACACACACACACACACGCTCAAACTCTCATTTCAGACCCAGCACACTCAGATGAACACCGAACACCTCACAGACACATGACCACATCTTCAGCAGATTGTAAGAGTGGTGTTGACTGTGGCCTTGCTGGAAGATGTGATTTATCTAACACACCAGATCATCTCATCTCATCTAAAACTATAGAGCGCATTATTAGTGCTGCCCACTTTTACAGCAGCGCTGGTTCTGGAGCTGTGTTTTACATTTATTTTTCTTTAGGGTTATTTTAAAAGTCTTTGTCTATTATGAGCCATGAACCAAAGCAACCAGCTACGGGAGAATAAAACATTACAAACTCTGATGTGCAGCAAAACTCAAAGGTACAAGATATGCTCAAATATAAAACTGTTCATATAAAATATACTTTTAGTTTGCTGCAAAATATGCATATATATATATATATATATATATATATATATATATATATATATATATATATATATATATATCACTTTGTTAAATTGTTGTTCACACTGGTTAAAGGTTTGCGCTTGTGATGTCTCAGTGAGTCACTGTGTGACGTGGATTTGCACCTGGACTTTATCAATGTGCTTTAACCTGTTAAATGTCACCCCGTCCCGTATACGGGACGCCTAAGTTGACTATACTATATTACAATCAAATTTAATCTAATCTTGACAAACTATAGATCGTTGGAAAGGTCTAAGACTCCCAAATATATATTATACCAATATTGTTTGTTGAAAATTATTATTTTGTAGGAAAAGTAATAGATGAATTTATGACAAGAGTGCACCCTCAGAAATCTACATTACAAAATGAGCTTTGACCTTTGATTGATTACTAAACATTACATGTTGATTTCTATTATGGTGGTGTGTGGTCTCCCTGATTTTGTTTCGTTCTTAGTAAAATCATTTTAACTGCACTACAGTGTATTTATGATTTTGATAATAAATTATAATAATATAACAAATCACACAGCATAACAGACTGCTTTTGTGCAGGTAAATAACTGGAAGTGAATAAAACCGGAAGTTACATATATATTTGGATTTTTTGGTATTTTTTCTGTAATTTTTGCAGTATGACAATTACTGAATATTAATATGAGCGCATTGAGTTTATGAAAAAAAAATGCTTTGGCAAATGTGGTGCAATGTACAGTACAGACCAAAAGTTTGGACACACCTTCTCATTCAAAGAGTTTTCTTTATTTTCATGACTATGGAAATTGTAGATTCACACTGAAGGCATCAAAACTATGAATTAACACATGTGGAATTATATATGGAATTATATACATAACAAAAAAGTGTGAAACAACTGAAAATATGTCATATTCTAGGTTCTTTTGCTTTGATTACTGCTTTGCACACTCTTGGCTTTCTCTTGATGAGCTTCAAGAGGTAGTCACCTGAAATGGTCTTCCAACAGTCTTGAAGAAGTTCCCCCGAGAGATGATTAGCACTTGTTGGCCCTTTTGCCTTCTGTCTGCGGTCCAGCTCACCCCTAAACCACCTGGATTGGGTTCAGGTCCGGTGACTGTGGAGGCCAGGTCATCTGGCGCAGCACCCCATCACTCTCCTTCTTGCTCAAATAGCCCTTGATGCCTTCAGTGTGACTCGACAATTTACATAGTCATGAAAATAAAGAAAACTCTTTGAATGAGAAGGTGTGTCCAAACTTTTGGTCTGTACTGTATATTTCAAGGGTAATATAGTCTTAGTACTATGTCAGTATGTAGTGTTTGTGTTTAATTCATATGGTTTCATGTATTGAGGAGCTGTGAAGAGTGATTGTCATGTTCTCTTAATAAATATACTGCAGAGAACTCTGCACTCTCTAAATGGAGATGCGATGGAACAAACCAAAGCTGAAGCCGAGCACACATGAAATGGAGAACAAACGGGCAATATTTAGCTATACTGTCATCTTTACTTGTTTAGGCCTACACACTGAAAATAACATTTGACAAAGTTTTCACTTAGAAATCACTGGTAATATTTTAACAGATAAACACAAAGAAAGTAAATATGACATTTTGAAGAACAGCATTTTCTTGTGAAAAACAGTCCAAAAATCGTTATTAATAAACTTTTTTTTTTTCAGCGAAGGTTTAAAAATGGCAAAAGGTTTCCAGACCTTAAATAACAAACAACACAAATAAGAGTCATTTGGTTTCTCAATGGCATCGTTTAGGAAATGAATCACTTTGTCAATCAATGCTCTCAATAATGAAATGCCTGGCAGTCTGTTTTCTGTTTGCGGTCTGTCGATACACGCTAAATTTATGACCTGAGGTAAAGCAGCAAGTCAGTTTTTATTGCTATTCAATTTCTGACTGGAAAGCCAATAATCTGAATGCGTGGGAGAGAGCTGGATTAGAGGATTCGGGATGTACTCCTTATTTTCTGGCCAGGCTGATCAATAAAAGCTGTGCTATATCTCAGTCAAACATCATCTGAGAGACGCTGCTACAGTATATATTGAGCAGTTATTATTCTTCACAAAACCAATCGCTGTCTCTAAGATAAAATAGTTTGTGTATTATTCGACATCAAATATTGTGTATAAGACACTACTCTGATGGGTGTTTTCATGCTGATGATATCAACTGTGATTAGTTAGAAATGAATCCAGTCCACCAGTGCAAACATATGTTCGGCTGTTCTAGTGGATTTCAGGGCTAAATATAAGCAAATAATCTGGACAAACGGAAATATCTCTGGACATTAGGAGCAGGGAACGAGTGAGACGACTCTGTACTTCTTCAAACAGACTAAAATACCCTGCAATCACAGAAACCTGCTTCTTAAAGACACAGTTCATCCAGAAAACTATTCATGATCTGTCCTTATTTACTCACCCACGTCAGTTTTCATTTTAAATTAATGTTTTACTAATTGTGTTGTGTTGTTTTCATTTTTAGTATTATTTTGTAGTTATTATGTGTTATTATATAGTTGTCATTTTTTAAGTTCTAGTTTTTAGTTTTCATTAACATCTCATTAATATTTTAAGTACAAAGACAAAGAGTTAGATAAAGTATTTCCACAATCTTTTCTATGAAATTATTGTGAATAAAGTAAATGTTGACCATTTTCAAGGGAAATTTTCAGTGTTAAATTTCATGTAGTTTATACACACACACACACACACACACACACACACACACACACACACACACACATTTTATTCATTCATTTTTGAAGCTTAAATGGATAATTCACCCAAAAATGAAAACTCTTTCATCATTTACTCAACCAAAACAAGAGAAGATATTTTGACTTCCGTGGTATGGAAAAAAAAAACACTATATACTAACATTCTTCAAAAGATCATATTTGGTGCTCAACAGAAGACAAACTCACACAGCTTTGGATTAATGTGAGGGAGAGTAAATGATGACGTAATTTAGATTTTGAACAGTTTCCAGTCACAATTGGCTTTCATTATATTTAAAAGAGCAGATCGGGCTGCTTTTGAGTTTCACAAGAGGTTAAACATTTGGAACGACATGATGGAGAGTAAATGACGACAGAATGAGCATTACTAACGTCAGATGTTGTGTGACCGCTGCAGGTATCAGACACGACTGAACCGCTAGACATCACAGACAGAGTTAAACAGCTTCAGGACTCTGTTCCTGACCCTCTCAGACTCCTTGGGAGAAAAAAGAGACGTTGATGGAACGCAGCCATTTCTTTGACCTGGTGGCCTCTCTGGGAGGAAGGCCGGAGACAGGTAGATATATGGCCGGCTTGTTATTGTGAATTCCAGATCTGCTGGTTATCTGGGAGCGTTTTTTAATCTGGGATTCCAGAGACGGTTCACCCGGGGTGTCGCCGCTCACCTTTCCCTGACCTACGGGAAAAGCCAACCAGGGAAAAGGAAAAAAAACGGCACCTAACGGATTCCAGGGCCCGGATCGGGTTTCGTTTTAATGTCCGTTCACATGTGGGCCGTTTGGAGGGGGAGGACGAGGGCCGTTCCCACAGCAGACATCCATCTGGTGATGTCACAGAGCTGACGAGAAACAGCCGCGCGGCCCATTCCACAGCATTTATATTCACTGCTGACCGATGCATCGAAACGCTCGACCTCTCCGAGAGCACCACGGACAACACAAACACGCATCGCTCCGACGGCTCGCTCACATCCACACAAAGAGAAGCACATTTCTGTGAGCTGCTGGAACGAGAGAGCGCTGATTGAAACCAGATAAGGACAGAATGGATGTGTAGAGCGGGGTAATGAGATTCCTCCAGTGTGTGTTTGGATTCAGTGATTACAGACACCCCCCTCTCCATCCTCCTGCTTTTATGAAGCATACTGTGTATTTGCATTTGGAGTATAAAACTAATGTATGCATTCAGCTGTTTAATTGTATTATGCAATTAGTCATGTTTTGCAATGAAACATGACAAATTATATCATGCAAAAAAAAAAAAAAAAACATTGTGCATGACACGTGCAAAAGTTACTGCTGTAATCAAAAACCAAGTAAACATTAAAAACGTATTATATTCTGGTATTCAGTGTGTGCTTTATTTCCTATGAGCTTTTTGGTTTTCTATTCAGTTTTCCATATGAAACCCATCTTCCATAAGCTGTAGTTTTGCTAAATAAAATCAGTAATCAGTTAAATACTTTAATCAAGTAAGATTTTTCTTCTTCCCAATGTATTCTGATCTTTTAGGGTCATTAAAAGCAAACACTTTCAGCTTCTACTGTATATACAGCAGGAAAAACACAAACAATGCAAACATTCGGCAGCTGTTTGGTTTTGATGGGCCGCAGGAACTGATGAAGTCCATGAGATGTGAAAATGAGACGTGCTGACAGCCTAACTAACTTTCTCAGCAAGATTACAGTAGCTGTTGTTACAGTAGTCGAGTCCCTTGCAGCTACTCTGAGAATGTTAATAATGCACCATAACACTGTGTGAAACCAGAAGCATCTGTGCTTTCATGAGTGTGTTTCAGGTCCGCTGATTGTCCGAGCAGATTTCTGAGCACCGCACCGCACCGTTTTTGTCGACTGGTTTCAAATGCATCGATCTACTGATGCAAAGTCACTTGATGAGAAACAATGCACTTTCTCTCAGTGAGCTGAAGACTGAATATTTGTTCCCAAACTACGCAGGGACTATGTTTCTATTCTCATTTAGTTTTTTATTTGTTTTCACAAGCAGGGTGTACATTTTCAAAACTCTTAGTACTAAACTCACAACAGATTTACTTTTATTCAGACATTCCGGCGTGTTTTCAATTGTGTCAACATCATGCTATTTCTATCAAACTTTTCATTTGCCTCCTTTGTTTTAAGTACTAAACTGAGAGAAGATCATACTGTTGTGTTTCAGTGATTAAACCAAATGTGCTCATTACAAATCAAAGAGCTTGTGCTTGGAAACAATGATTTAAGTGAAATATATATCTGCAATGAAAGCATGAGAGAATATAGCAGTGTGACCTGTGACCTTTCATGTGAAACCGCACTACAGTGAGTTAAAGAAACACTGTGTGAAACTAGAGTGGAGTAAGTTTGCAGATTTATTTTTTATTTAATGCATTGCTGAGATCCGATGCACTTTCTGCCAGTGAGCTGAAGATGACTTCTTTCCCAAACTAGAGCCTCGTTTCTATTCTCACTTAATGCAGGCCTTTTATTGCAGGGTTAACAGTCGGAATGAGGAATTATCATATCAAAGTTGATTTTCAGATCACCGTAAGGCTGTGTGTGACATCGCTTCACATGTTGGTTTTCCGTGACGCTTCCTCTCGGCTCTTGTCATATAGAGCGGCGCAGTGACGTGTTTAAAGTTTGTTGGCACCGAATCCATAATTCAGCGGCCTCCTCCTCCTCCTCCTCCTCCTCCGTAACTGCAGGGACAGCACACTTCAATAACAGCACGTGTGTATATTGCTCCTTTGAAAAGTTTGTCAGCGTGACAGCGTCACCGGGGTTTTTGACACCATCTGTCACGCGCAAGATCACTCCCGCCGCCGCTGTCTGCTCTTATCAGCTCGCGCTCCCGAAGTTTGCGCTCGCAAATATTCCGCCAAATATTAACATTCCTCCAGCTGTCTGGGGAGAAATATGAAAGTGTTCAATAATCTCTCTCGGTTTTATCTGGGAGCATCCTTCATCCGAGAGCTCGACATTACGGATTTTCATCCCTCACTCAAATGAAAAAGAAGGATATTAATGTTTTGATGCTCATCTTTTTGAAGACGAACCGTGGCGTGGATCGGCGGTGACAGCCCAGGCGAGCCGATTCTCTGCGTAATATCTGCCCGAATTATTCCAGCGCACCGCGGGTTAAACGCTGGCGTCAAGAATGACGGCAGATGAATTCGTTTTGTGTGTGAAACAATAGCGCGGGGATGCGGGGGCGGCTTACATGCGCCGCTTAATTGCATTACAAGACCCACATTTAAGAGAAGAATGCAAAACAGCAGAGGCGCGATTTTACAGCGGCCGCGCGCGCGCGCGAAACAACCTCAGATCGATTTGAGCATATCAGTCACAATGCCCTATCAGCGAGGTGCAGGGTAACCTGATTTTAGGCCGAGTTATGGGATTTGCGCGCGGGGCGGAGGGCTCTCGCGCTCCGACAAAAGGCCCGTGTTTAATCGCTGGCAGCGGCGCGGCGACGCTCGGAAAGCCGCTTACGGAGCGCTCGCTTGCCGGGGAAACGATTGCGCGATCCGTGAGTAACCGGCTGCCACTGGCGATGTTCTTCCTCCGGCTGTACTTGTCAGGTGTAATCATTTTGTTGTGCTTCATGTTTTATGCTAATGCGCGCGGGTAGGGTTGTTTGGGGCTCGTGGGGGTGTGCGGCACACATCGCATCGCGGGGGTGTGTTATTGTTTTTGCAGCCGCTCGGAAAATAATATTTGCATTCCTCTGAACGCCTCGCCTTGATTATTTCCTCTTTGCGTCAGGGGTTTGTGTGCGCGCGCGTTTACATCGCAGGACACGCATCATAGATCGGCCATTCAAGCACAGTGACGCGTTTCCTGATGAAGCAACGGCCTCCTCGTCCTCACCTGAGCTGATACACCTGTGCATCACTAAAGACACGCATGTGGTTCAGATATGAGCAGGGTACTGTACAGTTAGTCATGAACTCTGGTCTTTACCTCAAAGAGATGTCCATGACACTGCTGTGCAAATCCAAAAAATATTTCCATTAGTGAAAATGCACCGGGATGCAAATGCACTATACAAATGATGTACAGATGTGCATGGAGTGAAGAAAAATATAGTAGGACGACAACAGTTTCTGTGTCAACCACATACTGTGTGCATGTCCATTTATGAATCTAATCAAATATGTGAATAACTGCAGATGTTGAAGTTAAAGGGGGGGTGAAATGCTCGTTTTCACTCAATACCCTGTTAATCTTGAGTACCTATAGAGTAGTACTGCATCCTTCATAACTCCAAATTATGTCGTTTTTTTATTTTATTTTTTTTAAACTGTACATGTGGAAAGTGCAGTTTGATGACAACATCGCATGTTGTTTACTTGATGTGCTTACGCGCCGATTGCTAAGTTAACAACACAGAGATATTTGAAGCAGCTTTACTCACCGCCTGCGGTTCCAACACACGATCGTGACCCTTTTTCGTTGGGACTGTATTATCCTTAAGAAATAACCGATGTGCAAATCCGACGTCAAACTGGGCCTTGTTTGTAAAACAAGCATCTTCAAAATGCAGGGAACAAACACAAACACTTGCACAACTCCGTTGATGCTCTGTAAAAATAAACTCCATCCACTGGTCCCTTAATGCTGTTTCTCTTTTGGTAATCTGTGCAGGGTTGTCTTGCCCTGGCAACCAAAAACACACTTCTTTTGTGACATTTGGCGACGCTCTCGCTGTGATCAGTGAAGTCTGTTGTGCTCTCAGTGCTCTGCTATACGGGAGCGCGCGCTCTTCCGGCAGAAGTGCCTCAGGACCCATATAAGGAAATTCCGCTCCATCTAACGTCACACAGAGCCATACTCGAAAAAAACTTTCCCAAACTTGTGACAAACCGGAAGGAGTATTTTTGGAACAGAAATACTCCTTCAAACGTACAACTTAATTTTTGAAACTTAGTCCATGTTTAGCATGGGAATCCAACTCTTTAACAGTGTAAAAAACTCAGTATGCATTAAATAGCATTTCACCCCCCCCCCCTTAATGTATTAACTTGCCTGATTGAAAGACATCATGGTGCATTCAGTTCCTCATGGGAAGTTTGAATTTATGTAATTACAACATCATATGTGTGTCAAAATCAGAGAAAAAGGGTGATGCACATTTTTTTTTATAACATATACAAAATTCTGAGAGAAAAACATGCATTGGGTGTGTTTTTTATTTATTTATTATGGAGGTGGTGTAAATTTACTGCCATAACAATTATACAATAATATTTACTTCCGTGGTATGGTATTTTGTACATGGTGCTTACATTTTTTTTTTTACATAAATTGAAAACAAAAAATATATTTTAGATTTTTTAATTTCAGATTGTGTTGTGTCTTCTCACTGAAACGCCTGAAGCTCTGGGTGTCCCACTCATAATTATGACTTGCATGTGTGTTCATCTCATGAATTCGATCTTTCCAGCACTTTAATGCACATATTTAATATGAGTTTCAGGAATGAAAAGGAGGCTGTGAGGGACAGACGTGTCTTCAGTGGAGTGTGCTGAAAATGACATGTGATCTGAACCTTTATCCAGTGCATCTGTCTACGAGTGTAACTCATGTCTGATTAACATAATGCGTCCGTTTAACTCCTTTCATTTTTTGTTAACGAGATTTGAGATTAATCACACTTGTATCTATAAATATAAATAATACATTATGGTTTCTGTATAAATATAGATATTATAAGTATGTTAACACGTCGTCCTTCACACAATAGAAGTGTTAGTTGTTGCTTTATTAATGGCACTGTCATTAATGGCAAAATAATATTTCCTATCATATTATCTGTCAACACTGACCAGTGGAATCACAGCCATGAATTAATGCCTAAAGCCGATTATTTCTCTCCATGAATAAGGAAGGCAATCATCACTAAAAATCAATGAAGAGGAGAATATCCCAGGCACGGAGCAAATGTAACACGGCCTGCAGTAAACTCCTTCCCCTTTAACCGTTTTATTTTGCCGATATCTCTTTTATGGTTCATTATCATCATCAGATGTGATGTGAAAATCAAAGCGGAGGCTGCGAGCTCATCTTTAGCCTGAGGTTTCTCTTGGTTTCTGCTGACAGATGGACTGCAGGTAGACTCTCTGACCTCTGACCTCAGATCAGCAGCGCCAGCAGCTTTATCATGCTGCTTTGTTTGCAGACGCCATCGGTGGCTTTATTTCCCGATCTGCTTCCTCAAAGGTGCTTTCAGGAGACACACATGAACGTCTCTGCTCCCTGATGAGGGTCTGATGGGTGACGGCAGCACTGACTCGTCTGAACGGATGTGGAGCCATCAAAGATCATAAAACAGTCATATTCGGCTCCATTAAACAGCCGTATTTGGGTCCACGAGGTGCTGAGGTAAATCCCGTTAAGATGAATTTGAGCGTAACGCGGCGTGATGTTTCACTTTCTTCTGAAAGCGTAATGAGGGCAGAGATTTACACGGCGCTCTGTAATCTCATCTGATATGGAGGCCTTCAGAAGTTCACCTCCATTATGGGCCTGTTCCGCTGGTAATGACATTGTGGCTGCGATCGTTCCTCCAGTAAGTTAATAACAAATATGAGGCCATTGATTAATGTCTGTGTGTGTGTGTGTGTGTGTGTGTGTGGATCTACTGTCTTCCACCAGCAGTGAGATCTCTTGATATTGCAGGTCATTTATCATCTCCCTCTGACACGCTCATAAAGCAGAACATACAGTAATTAATTTTGCCAGAGAGAGAGAGACAGGGATGAGTGAAATGGCACACATTCACTCCAAACAAACACACCGTTATTACGCTGTCACAGAAGTTTTAGCGCAGGCCTCGCACGCGTCTGATTAAAACAGCAGAAAGTGATTTCCATGTTCTAGAGGTGTCTGACAACACATGAAGAAACCCATCAGCGGTGAGACGGTGTGAAGAGACTTCACCCAGCAGCTGCAGACATCTACGAGGAACAACACAGAAGCTAACCGAGCGCCAGGAGCTGAGCTGACCACCTTACTCTAATGTCCACTCATGTCCACTCATAGTGCTGCGGCGTGTGCTCATGTTGTGTTACGAATCACACACTTCCAAACACACACCACTCAACATTGTGCTTGTGTAGAAGCGACTGCATTCACACGGCTTCACTCCACTGGACATACACACTCAAATCTTCTCCTGAATTCTGACTTCTCCATTTCCACTGATTTGGATTCTGTTTCAATGCTTTCATTCAATTTTAGCAACCAAAAAGCTGGTTAGATCCTAAATGTGGCTTCTGTTTTTGGCCTGGGGGGCTGAAAATAATATCAATAAATATGTTACAGACTTGGGTTGTGTGTCACTAACCGCAGATAAACAAACTATGAATATAATCTGCCACATTTATATCCAAGAGTGAATGGAAATTATGGAAATGCTCATTTTTGTAATCTATTTAACTTTAACCTTTGACACATAAATAAGTATTTGATTTTTTTTTTAAATTAAAGATGAGAAATCATGATTGCACTTTATTTTACAGTACGTGTACTTACATGTACTTATAGTGTACTTATAGTGTATTTATCTAAGAAAGTTATGGTAACACAAGGTAACTACATGGGGTAGGGTTAGGTTTAGGGGTAGGTTCAGGGTTAATACCTAGTTATTACATAGTTATTGTAATTACTATAATAAGTACATAGTATGTACATGAGGAACAGGACTGTAAAATAAAGTGCTACCGAAATCATTTTGCAGACCACTGCAAACCGGTAGATTTGCATTGCAAAAAGTGGTAAATGGTTAACTAGTTTAATTCAAGTAAAAAAAAAAAAAATTAATATCATTGCACCAACCTATATACCAATATAAACACACACACACACACACATATATATATACCAACAACACTCATTTATTGGGTTAAATTTGGCAGAAATAGCATATCGTAATAGCAATTGCAGGTTACCGCTTTTAGCAGTGTGAATAAAAAACTTTTTTTTTTTTTTACGCATTTTCATTTTGGAAACTTGGCTAGTGAGTAACGACCCACTTACAAAAGTTTTTAAATATTTATTTCATCCAACATGTGAAATTGAATCTGTAATCTGAGTTCTGCGAGTCTGAGCCGTAATACATCACTGGATGTGCGGCGTTCACAAACACTTCACAAGATTGTGCTACCACACAGAAAATAAGCCCCAAATATCACTGAGGGAAGATGAAAACCTCTCTTCTTGGCGTTCATGTGAAAAGGCAGCGCTGGGTTTTGAAGCGGTTGGGCCTGCTGAGGACACCAGTGTTTTTAATCACAGTGTCCTCCAGCGAGACGGCTTTGATAAACTCATCTGGAGAGGAGGACATTTGTTTGACACCATCTTTAAACACTGCAGCATTCAGATACAGAGCTGAGTACTTATTTCAATAACCTTCACCCCGACGGGGAAAACACGCCAGACTCCTTCACACTTCAACCCTGATGCTGTTTGTTTTCAGCCACTGAACATGTTCAGTCTGTGTTTGTGGGCTTTGTCGTGGGATGTTTGACTAGTTCCCACAAACCCTGATGTGTTCTGGCTTGACAGTGAGGTAACTGCACCGAAACAAACCTGCAACAGCCCAGACCTGCAACACAACCTTGAGATCCGCTCGGATGAAGACACTTCTGGCTCTCCATCAGATGTCCATTACACCAAAACATTGACTCTTGAAGAATTTATTGAGGTAATCCATATTAATCTGTTATGTGATGAAAAGATTTAATTAAGTATGCATTCACATATTAAAACTGATCAATGCACATACACTGAGCTTATTAAATATGGTAAAGCACAACATACACAATTCATCTTTAACATGCAATGCACAACACATTTAATTAAGCTCCTTAAAGTATTACTTCACCCAAAAATATAAGTTCTGTCACAACTTAATATTGTTCCAAACCCATAAATCGTCCATTCGTCTTCAAAACACAAATTAAGATGCTTTTATTGGAACCTGAGATATTTCTGGCCCTCCTTTGGAAGACTATTAAACCAAAACTTTGAAACCTAAAAAAAAAATATATGAAAAAGATGCAATGAACAGATTTAATTTATGTAAAGAATGAAAGCTCCTGGTACACGGAGCTCATCAAATATGGCAAGGTGTAAAATGCTAAATGTATCATTAAACTCTTAACACACAAGCTCCTCGTCTCAAACAGCGCACCATCCACGAGCCTCTCGACTCGTATCTGAGCAGAGCTTTGAGAAGCTGGAGAACTCGGTGAACTGTCTGTTTCTGGACTGTTTACAGGACAAACACATGAGCTTCAGTGCGTTCCTCACCCATTGGTCACGGCCTCGTTCGGTCACAGGTGTTTCCCATTTCTAAATCTCTCTGTGCAGCACAGTTTTGGGTGACAGGCCCCCCGCAGGTGTCTCTGACAGACCGCCGCTCATCTTTATCTGCAGCATAAAACAGCCCGGATCACACTACAGCACCCAGTGAGGAGAGACAACACGTGTTTTTAACATCAGACCTTCTTCATCATCATCATCATCATCATCACGGAGCCACAGAGAGCGTCTGGGTGAAAGCCTGTTCATTTACTGGATTAGTTCAGTTTAGTTATGGACAAGTGAGAAGATCTTAAAAGAGTCGTTCACGTTCAGAATGAGAATATCCTGATAATTCACTCTCCCACACGTCATCCCAGATCTTCATGTCTTTCTTCAGCTTCTTCAGCTTCACGATACCAGAGTCTGATCTAAACTATTGGTCATTTTTTCTACAAAGTAAATAAACATGTATATGCTTCTTAACCACAAAAGTTTGTCTTTCACTAGCTCACGACGCACAAGATGTGCATTTGTGGTTAAAACGTATATAAATGTTTATTTGTATGTCTTTCTTTTAGTAAATGAGTGATGTTTTCTCTAGATACGAGTCTTATTCCTCAGCTGTAGAGCTCTCTGAAGCTGCGCTGAGACTGCGATCCGATCTTCAGCACATTGATCCTACTGAAGTCCATTATATGGAGGAAAATCCTGGAACGTTTTTCTCTAAAATCTTAATTTCTTTGCGACTGAAGAGTTGAACATTGCGGGTGACATGTGGGTGAGGGAATGATCAGGACATATTTACTCTGGAAGTGAACGAATGCTTTAAGATCAGAAGTGATATGATCTGCTATCTTTTGATCATCTGTCTGAATCTGAGCCGGACCGAGTCTCAGCTTGTTCGTAATGTTGCTTTTTTTCATGAAACTTACACACATTCAAGTGTTGATAAAAAGAAATGCATGAAGATAAATAAAACAGGTTTGTTTTGTTTAAAAGCAACGACTTTCAGTTTTGGGAAAATTATTTAAAAAAAGCAGAAGTGGCTGACAAAAAAAAAATAAATAAATCAATGCAATAATTTTTTTCCGTTTTTCTTTTGAGTTTTCAATTGTTTTATTTTCATTACTTTTTATGTGCTTTTGTAATTTATATTACATTTTTATATATGTATATAAAAATCACTATTTAGGTTTGATATTATTTATAATATAAATATTATTATTTAGGTTTTAGTTCAGTTTCTATATATATATATGTGTGTATAACAGCAGGACAGTGTCCCGCTCCTCCGGAGCGTCGTCTGTGCAGCGTGTGACATTGACGGCTCTGTAATTCCACCTGTGTGATGTGATTGACTTGGTGACGGCTGGAGTGACACAACCAGTGGTTATGTTTCCACGCCGAGCACAAGGTTTCCTGTGAGGATGTGTGCAGCAGCAGGCTTGAGGAGGAGGGCATTTGTTGACACCGCTGGGAAGCCGCTCACCTCCCCACTTTTAATGGCACAGAATTACAGGCCTGGCTGGCTTAAAACACATGATGCTGACAGGAATGACACGGCCACTTTCTGCCTCCATTAGAGGAGCCGGCGGCTCTTAAAGACCTGACGTGGACGTCCCGCTCCTCCTCCTTGACCATTATCCTCTGACACCTCTTATTTTCATATTGACATGTGTTAAGAGCCGTCAGGAAATCAGGCTTCCTGAGCGAGGAGCTGGAGAAATGTGCCATGTGCTTTCACATTTAGTGCATGCTTTTAATATTAATAAGATGAGACCAAGACAAGCAGAAGGGATTCATCCAAGAGGGAAAACAATATGAGTAGAATATCCTTAATGAAGCAAAAAATCTGGATATATTTCTTATTTTTCTCATTCTCTGTAGTAGTGGCTATACTTGCATGCTAAAAAGATTTGCATTGCCAAAGCATATGTAAAATATAAAATGATGCTTGCTTGTGAAAGCCAAACTAATTCTGAATGCACCTTACAAATACACATGTACATTTGTAATTATTAAAATGCATGTTTGTAGGTAAAAACTGTGTCCAAATGTATTCACAAGTTAAATTTGTCCATTTGGTCACTCTTTTTACACTTCTCAAAATGACTGTAATTTTCCAAACACAGTTTATTTTCACACCACCAGCAAAAATCATCACAAATATAAAATCAGTATTCAGTATATCAACCAGAGTGACATGTGAGCCCACATCAGTGAAATATTTTTTTTATGGTTAGTTAAGAGCTCTCAATGCTTTTTATCACTGAAAAACATATGTAAAGATAATAATAATAAAATAGATTTTAAATTTTTTTAAAAATACAATCAATGGAAAAAAAAAAAGATTTATGAACCTAAAACCACTATTGATTTAAAGATAAACTAATAAACAACTCAAGAGTTTTCCTTTGATTTCTTCATTAGTGATTTGATCTGTTGGATCTTATTTTCAGCCGTGTGGAAGGTCTGAGCAATCATGTGCACGCTCGCAGGTGAAAAGCACACACGTTTGCAGGTAAACATCATGCATTCCTTTGTATATCTGGTCGCACATTTCACAGCAAAAATCAGCACAAATGCATCAGTGCTGGAGAAAACAACACCAAGCAGTTTGAGCTGCACAAGAGCATTATGGGTAGAGGCTTTGACAGCTTGTGATGTAACGGGGAAGGTTTCAGACACAGAGCGCTGTCAAGCTCACTCACACACAAAGGCCTGTGTGAAGAGGAAAGAAAGCTTTGTGGTGTGTGTGTCACTCATTAAACCTCACACTCTTAACGCTGTGTGTGTGTGTGTTTATTATGATGGTCAGAGCGCTGCAGTATTTTTAGACCTGGTTTGATTTCAACCTGAGATGACGTTCCTCTAGATCTCTTCATCTGCTGGATTTCTTTTACAATCAGAAGAATAAATGATTCATCCCTAAATTTAGATGTGCTTCCCTTTGTGTGGAAAAATTCATTTCCAGCCTTTGAAAGATGAAATGCAGGACTATTTGTGGACGAATGGATTGCTATTTCTACACGCTGTGTTATATCTATTTAAAACATCTATTTACAAAGCATCCTCTTTTTAACTTTAATAATAATAATAATGATACATGTGGAAGATCATTATAATAGTGACAGATGTGTGACTGCAGCAGAATTGAGATTGAAACTCAAATCAGATGAAGAAGCTCTTCAGAAACATCTTCACGTCTGACAGGATCTGACGTTTGCTGCTTTTATCAGTCAGATTGTTTATTTGAATTCAATTCAATATTGGGTTCTGATAATGAAATGTAAATGGAGTCCTATAAATGATCAAAATAAAGCAGGTGTGGATAATTAGATGTACGTATCTATTGAAGAGTGACAGCACAATTCGTTTTACAATTAGCTTCGTATCTGGACACTGTCAACAAGTCAACCATTCTCCAAAAGTGCAGAAAATACAACGGTTTAATTCAGATCTCAATTAATGGAGTGTGTCAGAACCTTCATGATCTTCACATGTGGGTTTTTAATGAAATTAATACTTTTATTCATCAAGGATGCATTAAATTGATCCAAAGTGACAGTAAAGACGTTTATAATATTATAGAAGATTTCAAATAATTCAAATAAATGCTGTTCTTCTGAACTTTCTGTTCATCTGTGAATCCTGGAAAATAAAATGTATCACAGTTTCCACAGAAATATTGAGCAGCACGACTGTGTTCAACACTGATAATAATCAGAGATGTTTCTTGAGCAGTAAATCATCATATTATTCTGATTTCTGAAGATCATGTGACACTGAAGACTGGAGGAATGATGCTGAAAATACAGCGGAGCATCACAGAAATACATTACACTTTAACACAGATTCACACAGAAAACAGATGATTTACAGAATAATATTCCAATGTTTTTATTTTATTTATTTTTGATCAAATTAATGCAGCTCTGCTGAGCAGAGGAGACTTTACTTACAGTCCCACAATCTGATCAGATACTATGACCTGTTAAAATAAACCAGACATGAACACACTCCATCACACTTTCAGCACAGCTACAAACACACATGCATACATTAATAACATTAACAACATTTGCCAATCTAAATATAGACCAACAAACAGCCTTAAAACCTGTCTCCGTCCCACCCTGCATTGTTTCACTCAGAAACACGTCACATCATGGGTTACAAACGCTCCCATTGTAATATCTGTCTTCTGACAGACTGTAAATCATGCAGCGATTGTGTCATAATTCTGTGTAATTCTAGATGCACATATATCTCTGTTAGTGTAACACTGCCCAGCATTGTTTCTGCTTCCACGGCACACCAGACGCCTTCAGAAGGACAGCACTGTTTCAACAAGCCACTCAAAAACAGCCAAGACACGACTATACAAGCATCAACATACAAATCTAGAAAAGAGCGTCTTCTCTGTCTGTTCAGAAACATATAGAAACACACACACACACACACACACTCTGCTCATCAACACTCAGCAGCGCTTCACTGCACACCGATGTGTGTGTGTGTGTGTTTCTATATGTTTCTGAAGCAGAGATGTTTAGTGCGTTTACGGCCTCAATGACTTAATGCTATTAGTGTGTTTAAGCAGCAGGTGTGAGGTCAGAGGTCAAGCACTGATCAGCACACACTCCTGAGGTTCGGGATGCTAATCTTCACCCGCGTGATCAATGAGAGAAAGACATGTGTGTTAGAGGAGGTGAAACACACACACACACACACACACACTTCTGTTACAAATAAATAATGCCTTAAATTGCAGTGCTTCAGTATTAAGAGATGTGCAGATTCATAATTATTTATATAGTAAAACCCATAATGACATTAATTTTTGAATTTCGTTTTCAAAAAAAATCCTTAAAAAGTCCACAGGGATCTTTAAATAATATAAATGTAATTATAGTTCATACAAAATCATGAGTGCATGCTATAAACTGAAATAAATGTGTTAAATTGCAGTGCTTCAGTATGAGATGTGCATAATATTATTTCATATGTTTGCAGTTAAACACATTGTGACATTACTTTTAGGATTTAGTTTAAAAAGATAATTTCTGAGGGATTTTTAAGCAATACATTTTTTTTTTTTTTTTGAGTTTTTATTAAATTCAGAATGCATGCTACAAATGGATCTATAACAATCATTAGAATAATATCTTGTCACAGTGAATGTGATGCAGTGCAGCTGAACGGTGTGTGTGTCTCTCTGTGCTCGTGTGTAATGAATAATGATAGGGCTGGGAAATGGCTAATGAATGAATCCAGTTTACATTTGAGTGATAGAGCTCTCGTTTGATTGGTGTCCCGTGAGAGACCGCCCTGCCATCCTCTATAGCCCCTTTAATTGGTCATTTGACATGAGTAACCTGACTGCACATCCGTGAACTGTCAGCCGAGACGTTTAACCCCCTGCAGAAACACCCTGAGAAGGCAATAATAACAGCACAAAGAGCTGCACATGAAGACACATTAATGATCGATCCAAACCTAACTCTGCACCAGAGAACAAACACATTCATGCACATCATCTTACAACATTCATTCTGCAGGATTACTCTGAAAATCTGCCATATTTACCCAGAGAACGAGGTGTTCGGAGCAGCTCTTCCTCTCAGCGTGTTAGCACAATTACAAACACAGTCCAGTGTGTGTTACTCCAGACACATTGACTGCAGCTCAACACACACACACACACACACTCGGGTCAGAGCAGGGGTCCTGTTCAGTGCTGTGGACGGCCAGCAGGGGACAGTAGTAAGTCACGGACGGATGGAGGAGCCTGCAGGAAAACTGCACACAAAAGACTTTCTTTGTTGCTCCAGATAATGAAAGAATGTCGGAGCAGCTACTTCACAAAAGATCCGCACAACACACGAGCAATAACACACAGAAACAGCCCTGAGTTTAGAAGATCACACCGAACACAAACACACTTCATATTCCCAGTGGAACCAGCACAGGCTCTCAAACAACCTCTCACTGAAAGAAGACAAGAGAAAAAATACAAATATATACAAACATCTGCATGCATTTTATTCCCCAGCAGGAGTTATACATACACTTCACACAACTTCCCCTGAATGTGTGGAAACAGACATTCATAGCATCTGCTTCCTAAAACCAACAAACACAGGAATGGGACATTTATTTTCCAGTTAAAAAAGGAAAAGATATATATATATATATATATAAAACTGAAAATTATATTACAAACTACAAACATTAGATGTGATGGAAATCTTTCACAATCATTTGTTGTCAATAAACAGTATTTCTTTTATTTTTACACACACACACACACTGTTCAGTTTCCTTGTAGCTATAATTATTCTGCTACTATTTACATTTAGAAGGTTTTTTTTTTTAAATTAGACGATTTGAATAAATACTATAGACACAGTACATTATTTTGTTTATTTAAATAGTACATATATTTATAAAAAATACATTAATTAAATGGTAAAAATATGTGCATAATTTATTTTTATTTATTCTGCATTATATATAGAATATACATAGAATTGTAGGTTGTATTAATTTAGAACACAGAATAACTTTGAGGTTATTTGTGGCGTTAATTTGACAGTGCATAATATGAAGAGATCCTGAAGCACACAGCAGTGTGAATGTGTGTATTTTGATAAAGACCATCAGTTTATGGATTCTATGAATGTGGAGATTAATATCCAGTGTGCTTCATTTTCCTGACACACACACACACACACAGACAGACGGAGGGTCGCTTGTGTTTCTGTCTGTTAAAATAATGAGTGTGTTATTATGAGCTGCGGTGTTTGTGTCGGTGTTGTGGCTGCTATCAGAGCCACTCTTCAAACACAAACACATTTGTCAGAGTTATTGACCTTTATCTCTGCACTTTCTTGACAGCCTTCTCCAGTTATTGACAATACAAACACAGGGCAAAGCATAACCTTTCATTTAGCCTCTCTCTGTCTGCCTCGCTCTCCAAATGTGTTTAAATGAGACGCCGCACAATGCTTCTGCTCATATCTGCCATTCTCCTCTCCTTCAGATCTCACTGGATAATGCCAATAGAGAGATACAATGGCACAGATCTTCAGTCTCGCTGTTTGTTTGCTTGCCGTGTCATGAATATCATGGGTTTTCAATCTCTCTTATATAAAAACATATCAACCACAAAAGCATTATTGCACCAGCGCAGGAAAAAACCACAATCACAGGAGCAGATGTGAAAGAATGCAACCGAATACTCCAACCTCAGACGCTAATAGATTCATTTACTGAGCTTAAAAAGCCATGCAGAATGAAGACAGACGAGTGTGGTCCTGAGGAATGACCGCATGCACAAAACACGTGCATCTCCTTCAGAGAGAGACTAACACTGCATTTACAGCGTTTGCCATTAATCATCACCAAACAAAGACATCAAACAATATTTGATAATGAGAAAAATGCCTCCAGGATATTAGAAATGATGACAAAAAAAAAAAAAAGAGGAAAAAAACCCTGTGTGAGGCGTGACGACACAACTCACACAAACAAATATAAACACACACACACACACACACAGAGAGAGAGAGATAGATATGTTATTTAGTAGCGAGTGTGATCATTATTTAGTTTAAAGCCTGACACTGGACGCGTGTGTGTTAAACTCGCATCGCGTTGGTTCTCAGAAGTTTCTATCAGCGAGAACAGACTCAGAGATGCGTGTCTGCTCTAGCGAGGCCACACTGTCCAGGTTCTTGTGTCTTGTGTCAGAGTAATTAGCACTCATCGCAGAAGTGAGGATCGGCCCTGATGCATCTCTCTGCGGCTCCGGAGGCGCGCTCCCGACAGCGCGCGCTCCCCCGACAGAGATTAATGAGCGCGAGCCGCTGCTGTCTTTGTCTCGGCGCGCGGCCATTTACTGTGAAATACAATCCAAAAATATTATCTATCCCCAATTAATCCAGCAAATTTGCTCATACCACACATGTTGTTTGGGCCAATTTACAACGATGGGGGAGGATGTCGCGAGCACAATTACATTTAATTACTTGCCATCTAATTACGTTCATTAAAAGCTAATAAAATAAATGAAAGAAGCAGCTTTAAAATCTCCGAGTCTTGTACTCTTTCATGTGAAATATAGCTGTGGGATTTCAGGGGCGGGAGTGATGTGACGGAGAGACTTTTACCAGAAAACACTGCAGCCATTTGAGCTGAAACCCGTGTGAGAGCTTCGATAGCTTACCGTTTAAAATAATAATAATAATAATAATAATAATAATAATAATAATAATAATAATAATAATAATAATAATAATAACAATAATAATAATATAATAATAACCTTCACTGGACCGAATATGATAAACATCAACCGACTTATGAGAGGAATAAAACCTCCACCAACCTGATCCTGAGTGCTGCTCTGTGACATGAGCTATCAGAAATATGATTTAAGAATGTTTGCTCTATTATGAAGTTATTCTCGGAATGATCAAAATGTGTTTAAAATGTTTTTTTTTGGTTCAATAAACGTTAGAGAAAACACACACACACACACACACACACACACACATATATATATATATATATATATATATATATATATATATATATATATATATCATACAATATCAATATTTATCATGATGGGAAGTAAATGTTGCACAAAGTAAAATCTCTTTTAATTTAGGGTCCTGTGAAGCAATTTTATTTTTCTGTAATTCTGTTTTCAATTTTATTTATTTATTTAGTTTTATTCAGAACACAAATTTATCATCAAAATATGTCAAAAATCATTAATAAAACTAACTATTTAATAAAATGTAATCAAATGAAAATATGACAATCTATAACAAAACATTGCATTTTTATTTTTTGTCAAATTTTGATGAAGATGCTGAGCATAAGTGTATAAATTAAAACATGAATGACAAGATATCGTGGTTGAATGAGATTCCTTGAAAAATAATGATAATATTAATTTGAGTATTAAGTACATTTTATGATACAATAGAAATGTTCCTGCCATAATGTCTATTAAATCCATGTTTTACTGAGTCAGTTTGTTGAGGATCTGTCTGAGAGTGTGTTTGTATCAGAGCAGCTCTGGAGATGTGTTCACGTCTCATATACTGAGACGATCATCTTGTGTGTTTGAGACACAATACAAAACTACATTCACACAGGGACACACAGAATGAATGTTCTCTGAAGCAAGTAGTAAATATATAGTAATGTTTAAAAAAGACCAATGTCCAGCTAAAACGTTTCAGAAAAACATTATAGCGTGCTTAAAAAAAAAAAAAAAAAAAAAAAAAAACGTTATTAAAGACCAGACAACTTTGAATGAACGTTCTAATAATGTTACCAGAAGAACGTTCACTGAACGTTGAGAGAACCGTGTCAGGATGTTCAACGCTGTTTAAAAATGAATAAGTACACTAGCCTAAACAAACACACGTTAGAAGTGGGTTGTGTTTTGCAGGTGTGAGGCTGGTGTGTGTGTCTCTCTGTGTGTGTGTGTGTGTGTGTGTGTGTGTGTGTGTGTGCATGTTTTTGTGACATATCAGGACACAACTCTGTATAATGTCATGGGTATGACACAGGTATTATAATGAGAGGGTGACTTATGAGGACATAACCCATGTCCCAATTTTTCAGAACGCTTTACAGAATGAGTTTTTTGAGAAAGTAAAAATGCACAAAGTTTCCTGTGAGGGTTAGGGTTAGGTGTAGGGTTGGTGAAGGGCCATAGAATATACAGTTTCTACATTATAAAAACCATTACACCTATGGGATGAACACACTTTTCACAGAACGAAACGTGTGTGTGTGTGTGTGTGTCGAGGTAAAATGGTGTCATTAGAAGCGCAGCTCTATGCGGCGAGTGCAAAGATCAGCTCTGCATCTCCTGGATATCAAACACAACACACTTTGCAAATTCACCTCCTACTGTGCGTCTTCACAGCTGGTTAACGGCGCTGTGTGTTCCTCTGGCCTGTTTACATGCGTCCTCACACACACACACACGGCAGCTTCTGCAAGCGTCACACTCCCCTCTGATCCGCTTCTGTACAGCCATTACACTCTCTGGTTTTATCTCCGTACACTGATCCTCAGATACCTGCGAGGCTAAGCCCATTCCCCACGGCCTGCCCTCCTCTTTCACAGCAGTCACCCTGATGTCTATCTGCTGTTGTCCTGGCCCCAGCGCTGAGGACCGCTCAGTGATTCAGGGATCAAAGGTCACGCTCTCGTATCGCACGCCTCCGTACACACTCTGGATTACTCACCCAACACATTCAGGCTGTTATCAGAACCGGCTTTCATTCGCTGAAATACACTTTACCAGTCTGAGGTGAAACTGACATGAGGTTTATTTGGTCATTTGAGTTCAGTGCTTTGTGACCATTACTGTGAATGCTGTGTATAATAATGAATCAGCATGCAGTCAGAATGAAGCAGTGCCACCGTACATGAATGAGCTCAAGCGTGCTCTCTGTATCTCGTTCTGAAGGACTGGAAGCAGAGGAAGAAGTGTATTAACACAGTAAGAGCACAGATTTATGACACAGGAGCATTATAATAAAGACAAAAACAACACTGCGTGAGACACTACATCAGGATTTCAAACTAAATTGCATTTCATTTGCAATTTGATTATCAGGTTGTGTGTATCAAACATTAAATACATCAGTTTGTAGTTTATAGAATTAAATATCAAATATTATAAAGCATGCTTTCTTTAAACGTTGTCCAGAAGTACAACATAATATATCATATGCTCATAATTTACATTTATATACAGTATTGCCCTTGGCTTGAAAATGTAACTTCTATATACTGCATGTATCTATGTGTGTGTGTGTGTGTGTGTGTGTGTGTTCGTGTGTTTATAATGTAATTTCTCTATAAATCCTGTGCTTGTACTTTGACTAAAGCTGAATTTGATAGCGAGAGATTGTCAGGTTAATTGCTGTAAGGTATGACTTCTTTATATAATGTTATATCGGTGAATTTGCCATGAATCAAGCCTTAATTATTCCTCCTCTCAGCAACAGCAGGACTCGCGTCAGAATCCTCCAATCAGCTGCAGCTTTACTCAGTGACATCAGTCCTCGCGGCCAATGAGGAGGGCGCTTACTCTTGTGTGCCTTTTGAACGCTTTCGCGGCAGTGTGACAGGACGTCTGCAATGTGTTTACGGTCTTGTTTGCATCTTAAAGTGTTTTTAGTCATTTCCCCTGATAGAAAGATGGATCGTGTGTCGCAGGTACGGCGTGTGTGTGTTCGACTAGAGCTCTCCTCACGGTTATATTCTCATTATACGCGTGTCATAAACAGTATATTTTCTCTTCCGGCGTGTATTTGAGATCTTGCTCTGTGCTGTCAGATGTTTTGATTAATGACTAAATGTAAATAAATCACATGCATTCGATGTTTTATTAGTGATCAGAGTTCAGAGTCACCATGGTAACCAGCACTGCTAATTACTACAATAATTAACTATCATTCCTCCAGTCTTTATGATCTTTAGAAATCATTCAAATATGATGCTTTACTGCTTGAGAAACATGTCTGATTATAATCAATCTTGAAAACAGCTGAGTAGAATTTTTTTCAGGTTTCTTTGATGAATAGAAAGTTTAGAAATATAAATCTAAAGATATAGAGTGTATAATGTTACAAAAACCTTTTATTTCAGATAAATGCTGATCTTTGGATCTTTCTTTTCATCAAAGAATCCTGAGAAAAAAGTACTCAAGGATTTTAAATAATAATGATAATAATCAGAAGTGACACTGGAGTAAAAATGCTGTAAATTCAGCTTTGATCACAGAAATAAACTACATTTTACAATCTATTCAAATAGAAAGCAGTTATTTTAAATAGTAAACATATTTCACAATATTACTGCTTTTGCTGTATTTTGGATCAAATAAATGCAGACTTGATGAGCAGAAGAGACTTCTTTAAAAAAATTAAAAATGTTAATGTGACTACTGGTGTTTAATAATCAATAATAGTGATGGTTAATTGAAGAGCATTGAATATTAATTGTATGTACAGTATATGTATATATTAACAGAGCTGTGTGTGGATGAGTCTGTCACAGACATCGTCATCATCAATATGGCTATGAATTTTTGTTATTATGATTTTAAATTTTAATATTAAAAATTACTACATAAAAATAAAATAAGAAATTTCGCTCTTGGACTAATTCTGCACAGTTTGGCCAAATTTTAAATAATAAATAATAATAATTATTATTATTATTACAAAATGAAAATATAAAAATGACTAAATAAATAAAACAATAAAATAAATATTGCTGTTGGACTAAGTCTGCACAGTTTGACCAAAATGTTGTGAATATATAAACACGCCTATAAATAATTATAACAATATTATTATTATTACAAAATTAAAAAATAAATAAATTACTAAATAAAAAAAAATACTGTTGGACTTGGTCTGCACATTTTGGCCAAAATATCATGATTTCAGTTTTATTTTGATTAATCATGCAATCCTAATTCTTAATGTGATGTTTTAGACCAAATATCTCGAGACAAACCCGACACATTTGAGCTCAAGTCTGTATTTAATCTAATCTAATAATCTGTCGTCAGATTGCTCTTCCCTGTGTGTGTGTGTGTGTGTGTGTGTGTGTGAGACAGTGAGAGCGTGTCTTTATTGAATGTAACACATGTAATCCCGTCAGACCCCTCGAGACGCCGTCATTCTTCAGAGGTCACTTAGAAAGTCATATGAAGCAGGAGCTTCCTGTTTTGACCGTGCTGTAATCACAGATAGAGTACGCCCCCCGCGTCCCGCAGGAATACGTGTCTACCCTCAGCGCGCCGCTCTTATTGGCGTCAGCAGTTTGGAGAATGCAGTGTGTATTAGTCTCGTGCCCCAGATGTGCTGCTTTATATGCCATTGTCCTCCTGGAATACCCTGATATATGGCCTCGCTCGTTCACACTCGCGCTGTGTTTTGTCTTGCAGGCAGGTTCAGCGCTTGCGTTTATTTTCCCGACAGCCAGAAGTACAACCCAAACTGAAGCCAAGAGCACTGTTGGTTTTATTTGATCGGACGGGATCCCTAAACGTGGACCGTAGTGTTTTCACACAATGATTGTGCTCGTCCAATCAGCTGAGCGGCGCTCTGGAGGCTTCCTGATTGTGCTGGCAGGAAATCAGGCTCTTAAGACACAACGTATCTACTGGGCCATCCATCATCTGTTAGCATGGGCTCAGGCCTGCCAATACACCCCCTGTTTGAGAGCAGAGCGGCGTCCTCGTCCTTCCTCATCCCAGCGGCCCTGAGCTCATCCCATCTGCATGCTCCGTCTTCTCCTGGATGCTGCACACTCGGGACACCTTTTGAGAGTTCTGTCGAATACGCTGGATAATGTTTCCTTTAGTATAATCACACCGCAGTATTGCGTCTGGCGCTTTAAATGCTGGAGCTCTTTAAAGCAGGATCGCTTCTGATTGGCTGCCAGTGTTTTGAAAGTGAATTCCCATCAGAGCTATTACAGTTAAAGTCCTCAGGAAATCAATATTGACTTTATTTAGTTATTTAGCACACATTGCTAGTCTTGTGGTGAGCAATGATTGAGTTTTAAAATACAACAGTGAACACCATGAAACTAATTTAAAAAGCCAAATTCATCAAATAATCAGAATCACATCTAGTCATTTTACAATCCTGCTACCAGCCTTTTATTTACACTACACAACCCGTTCATTCGTGTGAGGAAGCTGCGTTTGAGTTCATTTGCTCATCCTGTCATGCTGTTTGCTGTATGGTTAACGATTAATTCATCATTAATTTAGACGCCGCTCGATCATGGGAATGATCGAATATTGACATCGCTAACACAGACCAGAACAAAAACAGATGATGGTGATGGGGGTTTGATGGTTTATCACATGTCCCCCCGACTGGGCTTTTGTATGACCCAGAATGTAAGTAACAGTTACAGAACCACTGCATTTCACAATTCACAAGTTTTCGATGTTAATTAGATTGTAATTCACAATTTGATGCAATAACAGATCGGAATTAATATTTGTGAAACTATACAACACAAAGCATCATCTGCAGGAAACAGCAGACAGCTGAATAAGATGCAGTTTCACTGTCTGACAGCAGGTGGAGCTCATGAGACAGCAGAACAAGTGTTTCCTTGTAAACAAATCAGCATTTAAAGATAATTGCTTTAATACAGAGATAATAATAATAATTTTCTCAGCCACCGTACGAGTCAGTATTTAGGATGTTTTTCCAATTTTTGTCAGAACAGACAGACTGCAAGCAGCTAATGCTCATCAGATCACATTATTCAGAGTAACATTAATAGAGTTGATGATTCTGTCTAAAGAAATATGAAGTAAATGTGTAAATATATCAGTATGCAGGTAATGCTTTAGAATAGGGAACACTTATTCATTATAATTAAGAGTTGTCCCTCAATAAACTCCTAATTTGCTTCTTATAAATTGGTAGTAATGTAGTTTAGGTATGGAGTGGATTATGGGATCTAGAATATGATCATGCAGAATATTCATATGTGCTTTATAAGTACTTATAAACAGCAAATATGCTAGTAATATGCAAGCTAATAAGCAAATAGTTACCAATATGTCTCCAAGTATGTGCAATCTGTGAACTCAAATAAACCGCAGAAGACCTGACTGAACATGAATCCCTGTTGTTATTATATTCAAAATATCATATTTACTGATTGATTATTTTGCTCTCCAGACATAATTGAAGAAATGTCTGTCACTGCAGCTGTTCCATCATAACAGTGATCAAATATTGATGCTGGACTCTTTACTCTTTCTAATTACACACAGTTTGTCAAATCAAGTAAAAGTGTGATGTTTTAGCGTGCTGTGAATGTGAAACAGTAATCTGATGTTAAGTTAACAGCCAACTCTCAATTCATGACGCAACCATGCAGTTATTTAAAAAAAAATCATCATGTCGCCCATCACTACTACAGTAGAAACCAAAGCAATGGGAAGCTTAGCAAACCTTAAGGAAGCACCCATTAATCATCAAGATCAATCATGTTCTGCTTAATAAATGATGAACAAAAAAACGACTACTAGTTTTCTTTAACTTTTTTTTTTTTTTTTATTAATTCTGCATCAATTTGGGTGTTGAACATGTCAGTATATTTATGATTACAGATGTTAATATGTGATTAATTGTGATTAAGTGTCATCTGTGGGGATATTTACTGGACTATGTGTCTGAAGCGTATGCGTCTGAGCAGCGCTGGAGAGCGTGTCCTCCTGTCGTGCGTCCCGTAACACAGATGTTGTGAGTCGTCTGTCAGCAGTTCTCTGGCTGTTCTGGAGGGACTGTGAATTGGACACGGTGCTGTCACTCTCCCCGTCTCACAATGGAGACGCATGCAAATCCCCGCACCCCTGAGTGAGCGCTCGGCGAGGGGCGTGATGGGCGGCATCAGCCGGGCCTGTCCTCTGACTCCTCGGCATTAGAATTGGAAATGAAGCGCTCTTCAGAGTGCCATCCGGATCATATGAGGCGCTGTCACTCCTCCCCTGAGAGGGGCCACGGCCGGGCCCCGTACAACCCCATGAATGAATTTGGGTGTAATAATCTGCCTTTTTTTAAAATGCCATTCCACCCAGTTTGCATGTTTCTCCGGAGCAGGAATGAGGAGGAATACTGGAGATGTTGTGAGCGGGACTCTTGCAGATGCTCCCCGTTTGGGCGTGTTTGAGTCTACACACACCAAGGGTCTTAATGCGTCTGAAAGGGCCCTAATGTGCCGTTTTCATCAGCGCTGAGGCGGGCTGCAATATGGTGCCAGTGGCTCGCTTGGGGAATATGAATTTTGATTAAGGATGCACTCAGGCTTTTGAAATCCTGAAGAAGTGTCAGAATAATGGATGTCGAGCAAATGTCAAGCATTTGTTAATTTCTCTGTTATCGGGGGTTTGTCTAGCGCGAGGTGCCATTGATATGCTGATTGCTTGGCTGCAGACGGTGTGTTTGTGATGGCACACTCGCAGAAGCGCTCCTCATTGATTATTTATCCTTATCCTCACATTACATGCCTGTTAATCCAGCGGCCGAGTGGGACTGACGGTAACCAGCCTGTTTCACCAGGCCTGCTGAGTCTGACTGCTTCAGCGTCACTTGTGTGTGGTTTGGCTGCTGTTTCATGAACTCAGACGCAGACTGTGCTGTGGGAACCTGAGCACCCAGAAGAGACAGGACGACTGGGATTGAAGCAGGGGGCTTCATTGGTAGGGGCCTGTGATTTACATGACACAAAAGAAAACATCAAATACACACAGACACTCAAAGATCAGGCCTGACAATCTGTCAAAATAAAAGTCTGATTAAAATTGAAGAAATGGTTAGTATAGTATAGAATGGAGTTATTTTTACATCTGAATGCAAGTAGTAGTAATAAAAGTAAAAAATTTTAAGAATATTGCACATTTTTCCCCCATGTTTTGAATATTAACAGTAAACTTGTCGTTAATGTAATAAATTAAATCAGACAACATAGAATTTCTGAAAAAATACAACATATTATTGCAATAAATTCATTAACTATTAATAAACCATATGTTATGGTTTTATGAGTTTAAGTGTCAAAAATTATTTTGATTGTATTTTATTTATTTATTATTATTATTTAAATTAAAACAAAATAGCAAAAAAAAAAAAAAGAAAATTTTAAAATGAAATCACCAGATGGGGAAAATGAAATGGATTTCAAAGGGCTCTAAAATTTAACTTTTGTTAATCTTTTAATAAATTTATGTTAAATTGTGCAAGTTTCATGATTTCAGTTTAATTAGATATGCTTCTTGATGATTACATTTTAATTGAATTGAATGATGGGACTCAATGCTAGCACATTGTTGCACTCTAGAGTCTGACTGGATCCGGTTGGGACAGTGTACAGTGCATGATGACTTTCAGTCTTTAAAACATTTAGTTGTTTTAAGTTGCCTTTAGATGCTCATGTTGAGGAGCGGTGCAGTGCTGGTCCCTGGACTGTGCTCTCCTCTCTCAGGCTTCAGTGTGAACAGAAGCAGATCTGTCAGCTCAGGCCTGTGGCTCCTCTCTCTCGCTCTAATCACAGAGCTGCCAGCGTTCATGTGCTCAGACCAGAGGAGCAGGAGGCTGTAAGCAAGAGTGCATTTTCAGGATGTCGAGGCTGATATGTTGAAAGCATCCTTGATTTGCGAGAAGCGGAATGAGATTCTTCCGTGTAGTGAATCCTGTCATGCTTTGTGCGGCGAGCAGAGAACAGCATTCGGTAAAGCACTAGAATTAACTGACCTCCTTAACTCTATACAAAATACAACTCACTGATGTAACTGAAATCACTTGCTTAATGTCCTTTCAGTGTTTCCCACAGGTCAGAGATCAGACGTCTGTCTCTGTACGTCTGAAAGTTAAACGCATCAATCTGGTGCACAGCTCAGACTCATTTTCAGGGTCCAAACCATGTGAGATGTGTGTGAGACCTGAGGTTGTGTGTGAGATGTGTGCGAGATGTGTGCGAGATGTGTGCGAGATGTGTGTGAGATGTGTGTGAGGCCTGAGGTTGTGTGTGAGATGTGTGTGAGGCCTGAGGTTGTGTGTGAGATGTGTGCGAGGCCTGAGGTTGTGTGTGTGCATACTGGGATCAGTTGCAGTGCTGCAATGGAACAACTTGGCCAGAATGGCACAAGCAATGTTAGTGTTGCTGCAGGCAGGAGGCCGCTGGTCAGCGTAATCTGTGGCGATGCCCAGTGCATGATGGGTAACGCTGGCTCCGCTGACAGTTTTCAGGAGAAACTGCAGTAATGATTGTTGGAGGCCAGACCAAAATAACTTTAACACGTCCTGTCACAGAAAGCCCTGCGAGTGCCACCTTTCAGAGACGATCATAATTAGCTCTGGGATTGTGTTATACGTGTCTGTGTTTGAGCTGACTATTGAGAAGCACTGCGACAGCTGGAGGACATCTCATGTGTTCATTTAAACATGATCCACGAGCCCCAGGCTGCCCCCTGCACTCTTCACAAGCTCATTCAACTATACACTTTAATAATGCAGCTTCCTTAAATAACATGAACTTTTATTTATACATTCATATATGAAGTATTGTTCATTGTTAGGAACTTTCCATTCAAAGTTTCCATTCATTTTTAAGGGTGGATTGAATTTTCATGCATTCATTTGATTACTAATTTGTTTTAGCAAGCATAGACATCCTCACTCGCAAATACAATACATATTAACCATTTCTGGGTTTGATTTTTGTTGTTTTTTACTCTCTCACTTCAGCTCATATATAATCTGATGACCAAACATGAGGTGATATTGCTTCATGTTGTTTATTATGGGTCCACATTAAAATTTTGAATTTTAGTTGTGTGTAATTTTACTTTATCAGTCCGTGTGAACGCTTTCGTCTTCCAGCAGATAGAGGTTTGATGGATGTAACGACACATTCATTACAGCTGACTGTTGAAGGAGGCGAGGCAGATGTTCCTCTGCACTTATCTGCGTCTGTAATTAGGCTGATTTGCATATGTAGAGCGTGAGGCACAAACTTAGTGATAAATATTGACTTGGGGGAAACTCTTGGTAAGAAGTGATTATCAGACGCTCGGACCGCCGCTTGCATCTCCAGATGTTCACTGAAGTTACTCATTAACCTGAATGTGCTCCTGCTAACCCTGGCAGACATTCAGGAGCAATTCTGACATTAAATGTTTTCTCAAACATCGTTGGGAATAAAATGAGCGGTGTCTGGATCAGTGGCAAACACTCTTCATGACTATCAGAACACATGACGTGCCGGCGCTCCATTAGCCAGGTGGCATTCATTAGGTTAATTACTGCCAGCTCCTCTTATTAATAGTTTGTGAAAGCGACACACTTGGAAATGGTTCAGTTTTCTTATTTAGTGCTGTGTCTGGACAGAGGTGGAGATTTGTGTTTGAATATTTGACGAATGAATGTTTCACATGTGAGTGTTGGGAGAGCTGAGGAGTGAATCTGGATGAAGCGGTGCTCATATTAATGCATCACGCACATCTGTCAGGAGGGTAATTATGACCCGAGCGGATGATTCCCCGAGCGCTCTTGTGTTTCCAGACCCTCTGTTTTATCATGTTGAGAATGACATGCTGGAGGCCATCAGCATTACGCTCTTCATGACCTTCTTCTAATGATGCTCTTTATTTGAACGCTGTTGAAATGCTTCCTTTGATTTTCCCTCAATTCAGGAAGATTATAGGATATGAAATAGTTTTTTTATGTTACATTTACATTTAGTCATTAACCAGATGCTTTTATCCAAAATGACTTGCAAATAAGGACACTAGAAACAATCAAATACAACAGAATCTTTTATCTGTTGTCTCAGCTAATGCTTGGATTAGGAGTGTGAATCCCTCTCAGTTCTGTTCAGGGATCATGTTTGCACATTCAGATCAATTTGATTTGATTAGATTTGGATGAATGATTTGATTCTGTATTTTAAGTCCATTCTTGTGATTACATAAAGGCTTTTCCTGTTGTGTCTTAAGAAAAAGACTACTTGAGAGTCACATTTACTGTATGTATTTGGCAGATGCTTTTATCCAGGGGCCGGTCAAACTACATCCATTGACTTTGTGAACGCAGGAGAGTGGGATTCCCATCATGTGAAGATGTGTGTCCAACGAGAGTTCAGCATGAATCCAGCTGTAGCTGAACTGAAAACACCATGTGCACGATTGCAGCGTTGCACTACAGTGGCGTATATATTTGTGGTTTTTTACAATTTGGATGTATTATGTTGATTTATGTTTTAAAAAGGGTAATTTCAACAACAGCCATCAGTGGAGAAACCAGTGAGTGTTTGTTCAGTGCGAGAGCAGTCATTATGCCCTCATCTCCCGCGCATCTTAAACTAAACTCATTTAAGCCTTGCCAGTTAAACATTCAAGAGCCAGAAGATGTGTGCTCCTCCAAACCTCATCTCAGACAGACTTGTGCACACTTGAGAGTGACCTGGATCCGAGTCAAACCAAAGACTAGGAAATCACTCACTGCTCTGGATTGAACAGCTTTTGCAACTTTAATAAGGGTTACTCTTTAATTTATAGTCAAAAATGCAATGATATTTTACATTTGATTACTTTACTCAATATCTGTACCTAAACATTTATGTAAGACCTTCCTAAAAACCCAAAAAGCACTGTTTATTTTATTTGCATCATTGCTCTCTTGTATTCATTTGTTGCTTGTATTCATATTATTTATTCTTATTTTCTTTTTTTTATTTGTAAAAGTATAGTTCATCAGTATAGTACTATTTTCCCTAAACATGGCACATGCCGAACCGTAGTGAAACCGTGAGCGTAAAGCCATGAAACGAACCGAACGGTGAGTTATTTGAACCGTTGCACCCCTAGCTCTCATGTATGATCAGTTCTTGCTGAAATATCATTAACCACACACACAGACTGTATTAAATAAAGAGAGCAGTGTGCAGATGTAATATCTCAGAGCTGAAAGTATTCTATTTTGTAAAGACCTGGTTTCCGTGAGGATTTGTAATCTCTGTTGCATTCACTGATAAAAATAATCTGCTTGATTTACTTAAAAAATATGATGAATTCTTTTGCATAATTGTATTACGTAGATCCAACAAGACTAGTCTTTGTACAAACTACTTAATTTTTCTGTTTGTTGAAATAAAATTTGCACATAAAGTTAACTTAATTTTAGTATTGATCTAGTCATTTTTTTGTGTGTGTGATCTACACAACTTTAAGAATCCAAAATGTGTATTTTTGATTGAATCCAACTTAATTTTTACATTTCAATATTACAAATTTCAAGTGGGATATACTGTTTTCAAAATTTGTTAGTGTATTTTAAAGTTACATGTACTCAGGTATTCTAATTAGCAACTGAGTATTTCTACTGAAAGTATAAATGCAAATAGTAATTGTTTTACTACTATAGTAAAAGTTCAACACTGGTACTTGTAAACAGAATGCCAGTAGAATGTATTCATCAAATATAGAAATCTAGTTATTACATTGAAGCTGACATTTTGGCCATTTGAGAGTAAAAACTGACAAGGTCAGTATAAAACAAAGTATAATAAAATATATCCACCTCACAGGTTGAGACATTGTGTACAATACAAAATTGTGCTTCATGGTGGTGACAGAGGAAAGCTCATTAAGTGAAAGTTGACAGGCTTTATTGTCTTCATAAGAAACCATTCAGACACATTTACAGAATATTTTCTATAAAATTGCGTTTTTCAGTCCTGTACAGTAACATACTCTTAAGACTTTAAAACAACACGCTTGCACATGTATGATCATATGTATGATCCCCGTGTGACAATGGAGATCTTCTAAGAAACCTACATTTCAGTTTCTTTGGGTTTCTATTGAAAAAAACTCACATTGTGCAATATAGTTTCTGACTTCTTAACTGTCATCTTTCCTTCAACTGCACCTTTAACATTAACACTCACAAACATGGTCCCTATATGAAATAGGATTAGTGTGACTTGAGAAAGTGCACTGAAAAAGACCTGAGAAATTGAACAGTAAAACTTTACCAGAGGGACTCAAACCCTCTACATTCAACAATGTCTGTATCGCTTTTAGGCCAGTAAGCTGATCTTGTGATCGTGGATTTTGGAGGACATGTTTTTGTTAACATCCTCCAGCTCCAGGAAGATCTTCTGAAATACCTCAAAGGTGTATTTAAGTTTCTCTGGGTAGCTTAGTTCCAAAGCATAAATAAGGCCCATAAGGTAGGAGCAAGCATGTGCTACACTGGGAATGCAAAAAAGGACCTCCGCTCCCTCAATGGCTATTCCAACTTTCTTCTCGAGACCTCCATCCCTGGCTTTGCTGACCACAAAGATGTTGAGCACAAATGAAGTGATGGCCTCTTGGATGGCTGCAGCATCATCGTCATCACAAACCTGTGAAATAAACCAGAGAGAATTGAACCTACTGCTTTGTTTGCTAATGTGAAGAATGCATTTAAGCCAATTTTTTTCCCACATGGATTTGCCTACATTTATAAACAATTACAATCTTGTGTGAATTTAAAAATATTTATGTGGAAAGACACACACACACACACACACACACACACACAGTGTGTGCAGAATTATTAGGCACGTTGATTTGCTGATCATATTTTATTCCCAGGAACATTTTCCCAATTCCAAACCATATTAAACTTAACTACTATTAATTTAATCATTTATAAGTGATATATAATTGTACATGAAGGTTGGAAATGAAAACGCCTTATATTCAGGTGTGCAGAATTATTAGGCACGTTTTCTTTTACAGATAAAATAAGCCAAAAACGAGATTTAACTCAGATTGAAAAGTCAAAATTATTAAATCCCCATGAGAAGAATCCAATACTAATGCAATACTAGAGATTGCAGTTAAAGCATGACCATTGGACAGTAACATGCTCATTGGGTCAGCAGGGTCAGACAAAAAAACGGTAGAGAAGACAAAACACATGATAACTGCAAAAGAATGAAGAATTAAAGGATTAGTTCACCTCCAAGTTGAAAATTGTGTCATCATTTACTCACCCTCAAGTTGTTTTAAACCTGTATAAATTTCTTTCTTCTGCTGAACACAAAGAAAGATATTTTGCAACTTGGGTTTCATTGACTTCCATAGTATATATTTTTTCCTACTATGGACGTCAATGGGACCCAAGTCTGTCTGTTTACAGACATTCTTCAAAATATCTTTGTGTTCAGCAGAAGAAAGAAATTTATACAGGTTTAAAACAACTTAAGGGTGAGCGAATGATGACACAATTTTCAACTTTAACTGTGAACTGTGCAAATCCATCCCATATAATCCAGATGCTAGATCTGAGTACATCCAGACCCTAAATGAGGAGCAAATTGGGTGGTCTCTCTGAGGGTGGTGGAAGTCAGTTTCGAGATTTGTCATATACTGGTAGCGGTGAGGAGCACAGCTTCCATTTAGTTGTGTTTGCCTCTCTGTCTGCTTGTCTGTCCTCAAAAATGTAAAGAGAAAATATATATTTATTTATCAGGACAATCATTTGTAATCTTAAAGGGATGGTTGATTATGATTTCACTTTTCTAACTTTAGTTAGTGTGTAATGTTGCTGTTTGAGCATAAACAACATCTGCAAAGTTACGACATTCAAAGTTCAAAGCAAAGGGAGATATATTCTTTTAGAGAAATCTATTTTTAAGGACTACAACAAACGGCTGGTAGAGACTACAACGGCTTCCACTCGGGTTGGTGACATCACTAACCCTAAAATGTACATAAATCCTGCCCCCAGGAACATGCAACCAGGAGCAGCAGGTCATTTGCATTTAAAGGGACATACAAAAACTGAGCTTTTTTACTACATGCTATAAAAATTATCTGTGTGGTATGTTGAGCAAAAACTTCACATACTCTGAGGACATAAGAGATTTTTTATACATCTTGTAAAAAGGGGTATTATACCACCCCTTTAACCAAACAATACTACAAATTAAGGAAAGACGGCAGCTATTTTTTGCCTGTTTACATACTGATTGCCCTTGTCCATCCTGGAATTCCCTTAAATCACATTTGTTAAAGAAACATTCAACTAACAAGTCACCAAAAGTCATTTGTTTTGATTTTGAACTTTACAGAGAAGGATTACTTTCAACACCTATGACATCTTTAAACAAAACTGTATGTGCACTATGTCTTCAGTGTGAGTGTCTTGACTTTTAAATTAATTTATGGTGCCTGTGCATCACACAGATCCCAGCATATTCTAGAGTCATTTTGGGGCACTAACTGAACATAAGTAGATTGGTCAAATATGACAATATTGAGGCCCGTTGTTCTGAGCCATACAATTGTTCAGGGGAGTATGCAACTGACGAATGAAAAGAAGAGAATCTAAAATTACACCATGATTGATCAGATGTTTTTCTTACAGCTTCATCAGGTAAGCATCTTGTTATTTTCTCCACAGGTAATCAGGTAAGTTTGATTTTATCACAGCCTCATCAATGTTAAATAGAAAGATGTGACTTTAAAATGGTGGAAGTAAACTAATTAAGTTTTTTTTATTTTTTAGCTAATGTATGTAACCATGGGATCAACAAAAATAGATTATCATGGCAATGGGAACTAATGCAATGGCAGACTTTGAGCAACCAGCAACATATGGTGCACACCCCTTAAGTCGTCACTTTTTTTTTTTTTTACAGGACTATAAATTTACTCTGTGAAATGCAAAAAAAAAAACTGCCAACTGAGTTATAACTTCACCCCCAGTTTCCTCACTACAATAAATTTATTATATAATTTAAATATAATTTATTGAAAGTTACATACCTTTATCCAGTGTAGCCTATTGTCAGGAGAATCACCTGGTTAAGGACACAGTGTAAGTTAATGGTTAGTAACTGACCAATGCAAGAAACCCAATTCATAGCAAATCATAACTATAACTATAATTAAAAATAGTTTCACATTTTCTTCTCTCCACAAACAACTACAGGTAGTTGACCTGCCGATCAGACAGCTAATTGTCTTCAGTTTCATATGAAATGTTTGTGTTTTTTTTTTTTTCCACGGAGCTCAGATGAGAAAGTGTACAGGGAACCGCGTCATGCAGAAGGCAGGATTATGGTCACATATTATGATTGACAGCTGTAAACGCTCTAACCATAGACCGTAAAAACTACCGTCCTAACAAACGCAAACCACGAAGAGAAACAGACAGCGCGCTAATGGGCACTCTTTCAGATCGCATAATTCATGGAGTATGCATTCTGTATGACGAAATACCTATATGACAAAAGTTCATAGGGACATCATATACATATATATATATATAAAACATATTAATAGATTGATTGAATAAAGGCCAAAGATAAGAAACGTTTCGTTTTACCCCAAACGAATTATATTTTATCTTGAACCACTAAAGAGACATCAGAGCCAGCGGCAAATGTCAGAAGGTCTAGCCGAGCTGAAGCTGCTCTCGGCGGATAAATGATGACGGAGCTCCCGCTGATCGCATGGAGCTCATCTCTGAAATCGGCGAAACACATTTTTTTAAATAGACGCTGTCTTTATAAATAAACCGCATATTTGAGTTTAAAACAACTACATTCTCGCCTGAAATACTTCAAAAACTACATTTCATGAAACGATAACAGTAATATTTTGAAAATTATCCGAATAAAATGGCGGCTGTAAATGCTGCGTGAACTCAGCTGGCAGCTGTCCCCCGTACGAGAGACAAACGTTACCCGCATTCCAACGCATCCAACATCACCTTTTATTATCAGGGAGAACCAAACACTTTCACAGGGAGAAAAGGAATCCTAAAATAGGCTTCAGTGGCTCCTTAAATGTATTTAGACATATGCCAAGCTTAAAACTGAATGCTTTAAAGCAGCTAAAGTTAGCCACCTAACTTTAACTTACCAGTGTAACCACATGGTAGGCCTAATGCTAATTAGAAAATCCACATACAACAATATTCAAATTACATTTAAAGCCTGGTTTTTGTACAGCAATTCGAAAACTGTAAAGAATGTACCAACCCAAGTAACATTAACTGTTAATTTGCTAGCTTTATTCTTACCTTAAATTCAGTCCGCGTGTTCGTCTTCGTTAGGAATGCAAGGGGTTTCCAGACCAACGAAACAGGAAGGGGAGTTTTTTTTTTTTTACCAAGTGAGTAAATAAAACAAGGTATTGTTTGTTGTGCGTGTGTACCTAAAAAGCTTGGCTGGGATTACTTAGATTAATTTAGTAAAGGAATAAAATACACATTTTCTTGTTTTTTGAACAAATGCAGATTAATTTAAAACTAGATATATTAAAGTAAAGACACAAACTTAACATTTTATTGTTGATATCACGCATTTTAATTACTTAACATTTACATCCACTCAGATTAATTTTTTTCAGTGTTGAGAGAACTCGTCAGACAGATTAAGCCATTTTATTTATAAATGTATGTATTTATGTTTCTAAATTGTAAATCTGAGCACTCTTGTGAGCGGCGCTGTGTTGTAGTGAACACTGAAGGATCATGTGTTGATTGAGATTCAGTCGCTCACAGCTCTTTTTCATCTGATGATGTATTTACTCTCAGACCTTAAACGGTGGGTCTAAACAAGCCCATAATTCAGAGTCGGCCCCATTGTTTGACACAGAACTGTTTTCACAGATATTAAGGGCAGTTTACCTCCCTTTAAACTCAACAGGCTAAAGATTTAGCAATTAGGCCCTAATCAGGATCATTATATGGAGTAATCCATCTGAATCCTAACAGATGTGTGAGAGCGCTGGTCAAGGTCCGGTCCATGTGTTCATGTGTTCGTGTAATGGCTGTTATTTGGCCGGTCGCTCGTGACTGGAATGTTCTCTGATCTTCAAGCTGTTTTTCTTCACTGCATGTAGTTTTTAGTGCGTTTCTTTTGAGATGTAGTCCTGGCCAACCACAGTTATGAACAGCTACACACATCACATGCTGTAAAGAATCAATTAAGTGTCCATCAGTACTCACTGGAAACTCACACAGTCTGCTCACACACAAATAAACACAAGCGTCTAAGATTACAGACAATTAATGAAAAATGAGAAATGGGTCAAACACATGGCGCTACTTCTTTTTCTATTAAAAATGCATATTCACCGACTTAAATAGATCTGCTATTTTCTAATTTTTTCTTAGAGGAAAAAAAAAAACTGACTGATTGTTAATATTTGAAAAACTGCCAAATCAGAGCCGTGTGGTGAAACCAACATGCAGAAGAAAAATAACATAAATCAGGAAATAATATCCTCTAAAACAGGAAATGCTAATGATGATGAATCCGATGTCAGTATATTAGTGACTGGTTGGAGCAGATGAGTTTCAGTCATCAGGAATATTTCATAGTTTGATCTGGATTTGATCTCTCCACGACTCAAGAGCTGAGCTGATGATTCTGATCAGAATTAAACCGTTATATCAGTCTCTAATCTACTTCATTTAACTCATGTTTTGTGGCTTGATTTGATACGATCGAGGAGAGATGTGAGGAATATGGCCGGCTGCAGCTGTGATTTGATACCAGGCCTGATTTTCACCAGAACCAAGTGGTGGCATAGACTTCATCTTAAACTATTTCAAACAGCATTTATACAATTATTTTTGTAATATTATTTTTATTTTTTATTTTATTATACTGAACAAAATTATAAACGCAACACTATTGCTTTTACATTAGCAGTATATTTGTTTATTCTATTTTTTATTATGAGCTCAAATTTGGACAAATAAACTACAAATCAAATACAGTTCTGTGTATAGATAGATATACATACACTGCCATTCAAAAGTTTGTAATTAATAACTTTATTTTAATGTTTTTTATGCTCAAAGCTGCATTTATTAGACAAAAATACAGAAAAAAACTTGATATTGTGAAATAATTTTAATACACTTTAAAATATAATTTATTTTTGTGATATAAAGCAGAATTTTATCAGCTTCAGTATTATGTTATTAGTAGTAGTATTTTATTTTGTCCAGGCTTTAGTTTCACATTCATAAAAAAAAAAAACACACACACACATATGTATATATATATATATATATATATATATATATATATACATATGTGTGTGTGTGTTTTTTTTTTTTTTTTTTTTTTTTTTTTAAATATTAAGAAAATTCCACAATATTACAGTTTTTCTGGTATTTTTGATCAAACAAATGCAGACTTGGTGAGCAGAAGAGACTGATTAAAAAAAAAAAATCATACTGATCCCAAACTTTTAAATGTATAATATATATATTTAGGAAAAAACATGTGAAAGACTTCTAAAGGGCACGTTCTTATCCGTACACATTTGAGTATTCAGTGTTGAAGACGTGCATCAGTGACTGTGCTGTGCTTTTGTAAATGAAAGTGTGAGGTCTAAAGGTGTGTTGTGTTACTCCTCTGATTTGACTCGGACCCTGTGCTTCACACAGATCATCTGTCCGGAGCGCTCATCTGGAACAGCTTTGCCACACTTGTTTCCATGTTCCTGCAGATTACAGGCTTTGAAGCACTCCTCTCTCTTTGTCTGCGTGCAATGCACTCTGGTAATTAACTTTGTCCCTCTTTTATTTGTTCCAGTCTTCCTCCGTCCACTCTTCTGAGCATCTTCTCCCAGGAGTACCAGGTTAGAAGTTTTCTTCCTTTGTGCGGCCTGACAGCTGCCTAATTGAATGATGAATGTCCCCTTATTTCTGTGTAATTGAACTGCCAACTCTGTGATTGGTTTGGAGGATCACACACACACACACACACACACACACACACACACTCGCCTGAGTCTCGGTGGACCTCTGCCAGCCCGGCCCTTCCATCTGTCTAATAACATCGAGCCGCTGCTTATTTGCCGGACCTGTAATAAATTATGCTAAACCATTATTATTCTGACAATAATAATTTCCCGGTGCAGTGTGGCTCGGTGTGTTAAATGTTTGCTGACTCGGGCTGTCTCGAGCGCTTTGGGCGTCTGACAGAGATGATGATCGATGGCACAGAGCAGAGCCATTCATCATCCACCGACAGCTGTCACTCACTCGCTGAGTCTCCATGAATTACTCTTGTAGGTTTTAAACAAGTTGTTTTTAAGCGCCGCTCTCGCTGTCCTCGGGTTAAGACACCGCTGAATTGCTTTACTAATGAAAGCCAGGGTGGGTGTAGTTTAGTAGAAGAGGAAATGAAACCCTTCAGAGCCAGTGATCTGCATCTAATGCAGCGCAGGACACTCATTTCAAAGCGAACATAACCTCATGAGCATTTTTAATGTTTCTGAAAGAAGTGTCTTCTGCTCAACAAGGCTGTATTGATTTGATTACAATTACTGTAAAAACAGTGGAATATTATTAGAATGTAAACATCTGTTTTCTAATGTATTTCTGTGATGCTCCGCTGTATTTTCAGCATCATTCCTCCTGTCTTCAGTGTCACATGATCTTCAGAAATCAGAATAATATGATGATTTACTGCTCAAGAAACATTTCTGATTATTATCAGTGTTGAACACAGTCGTGCTGCTCAATATTTCTGTTGAAACTGTCATACAGTTTATTTTTCAGGATTCACAGATGAATAGAAAGTTCAGAAGAACAGCATTTATTTGAAATAGAAATATGTTGTAATGTTATAAATGTCTTTACTGTCACTTTTGATCAATTTAATGGATCCTTAATGAATAAAAGTATTAACTTTCTGGGGGGGAAATCCAAACTTCTCAATGGTAGTGTAAATAAAATTGGTCATTATTTGAATAATCCCATCTTAATTCCTGTTTTTGAGTAAAATCAAAAAACCATTTATTTCAAATCAAATGAATGAATCAGTCTGAATCAGTGTAAAAACACATTATGAAAGCACTGAAAACTAAAGACTCAAATCAGTTTAATTAATATTATAAAACAGCTAGACGCATATGAGTGTGATTCCAGATCAACATCTCAAGTTATAAAACATATGAACTCTACTTTGTGCTGTCAAACAAACTCTAATGTGAAGTTCATCTTCATCTACTTTAGTTCAGCTCTGTAGTCCTCCATCACTCTGGCATGTAAATAAATACAAATGAATACACACACACACACACTATATAGAGTCCAGCACGATGACTGGTTAATAGACGCAGAGTGTTGTGATATTTAACATAAGCCAGATATAAAGGTTTCATTGGATTAAGTATGATGTGTTGTTTGTTTCAGACGAGGATGAAGCGCAGCATCACACTCCTGATGTGGTCAGAGTGTATTATCAGAGGTAAGAAACCAGCCCTCCACACATCACACACTTTACACTGACATCTCATCTGAACAACAAGAGCATCTGAATGCAGTGCGTAATGACCAAGGAATGACCAGAATACAGCTTATTCACCATACTTCAAAACCCATAGAAATGACTAATGTAAACCAGTTGACCGTGAAACGAAGCATCTCCTTCGTCTCTGTGTACACCTTCCTGTATTTACGAGACTAGCGACTAGCGAGAGCAGTTTCAAAATCCTCAGTACTCATCTTACTAGACCTGTCTGCTGCTTTTGACACCGTTAATCACCAGATTCTCCTGTCCACCCTCAGAAAGATGGGCATCTCTGGAACCGCGATCCTGTGGGTTAAGTCCTACCTCTCTGACAGATCCTTCAGTGTGTCTTGGAGGGGTGATGTTTCAAAGTCACAACACATTGCTACTGGGGTTCCTCAAGGCTCAGTACTTGGACCACTTCTCTTCTCCATCCACATGACGTCATTAGGATCTGTCATTCAGAAGCATGGCTTTTCTTATCACTGCTATGCTGATGACACCCAACTCTACTTCTCATTCCAGCCAGATGACCCGACGGTAGCTGCTCGCATTTCAGCCTGTCTGAGTGACATTTCTAGCTGGATGAATGACCATCACCTCCAGCTTAACCTTACGAAGACAGAACTCCTGGTGATTCCAGCTAACCCATCATTTCATCACAACTTCTCTAAACAGCTGGGCTCATCAACCATTACTCCTTCGAGGACAGCCAGAAACCTAGGAGTTGTGATGGATGTCTTTTCATTTATAAAAAAATTAAAAACCTGGCTATGCGTTCTGTACTAGACTAACTGAGACTTGTCATGGCACTTGTATTCTGTGGTTGTTCTCTTGTTGACCTGACTGCTTCTATTGTTCTCATTTGTAAGTCGCTTTGGATAAAAGCGTCTGCTAAATGATTAAATGTAAATGTAAATGTAAATTTTTTTTTTTTTAAATACATCTAAAAGCAATTTACTGTCCTTGTTTATTATGACTGTTTTTCGCATGTTGAAATACTGCAGTGAGGAAAAAAATTGTGAAATGAAAGTTTGGGAATAATGTAATGATCAAACTTCTTATATTTGAGCTGCTTCTCTAGATCAGAGACGATCAAACCAGGACTCAAGAGAAAAAAATAGAGACAGAGAAGAAAATAAAACAGAAAGCATGCCACTGAAACATATCTTCAATTATAATTCATATTTTTGTTTTGATATTTTAGTTTTATTTTTGCTTTGAAATAAATATGATCTAATTTAATTAAAAATGATTTATATTTACATATCATGTATTTAAGTTATAGCTATGTTGATTTCAGTAGTTAAAGCAGAAGGGTTCTGTGGTCAGATAGATCAGGTGTTTGTTATTCTCCCAGAATCCAGATGACCTGACTTTGACAAACACTTTGTGGTTTGAGGTTAATGACGGCCTGGTCTGAGCCGTAGAGGCTGAATGCATCAGGGAGGCTGACATGTCCTGGCTTGTTGTGCTCTCTTCTCTGTTGTTCTGTGTGCTAATGAAGATACCGCGGCGAAGCCAAGACTCGTCCCTCAAACACACACTTACCTTCTCTGCTGCTTTATTATTCTTCAGCAGTGTTTTGCTCGGGTCTCCAGCAACATCATTAACCCAGAAGATTCAGAGATTCATCAGGAGTTTTCCCAGTCTGTTAGTACTTATAAAGATTGGGCTAATGGTTTGGCCTATTAACCAATCATTTCATGCAATTATCCTTCTTGGAAAAATAGTTGAGTGTCATTATCATAAGTGACATTCATAAATGCGTCTGCGCTCCATTATTGACACGGAGGTCAGTGGTTAATATCTGTGTTTAGGTGTTTACATGTTTTACAAGCTTTCTCTTCGTCCTGATTCCTTCCTTTCATTACTGACCCAACCATGAAATCAGCTCTGTTTTCTCAAGTTCATTCATTTCTATTTTTTATCTTTAATAATCAAAAGCATGTCTAGTCAGTTTTAATAATGTGTGGACATTTTAATGATAATAGGGTCCTATTTAATTTAATGTATTATTATTATTATTATTATTATTTATCTTTTTTTCAGAAATTCTGTGCTATCTGTTGTTTACTGGATTTTGTGTTTTTATGATTTAATACACATTTATTATCAAAAACAGTGGTGATCAAGTAAATGCATAAAACTTAAAATAAAAATAATAAACAGAAATTAAACGATGCGTTTCTTTTGTTGGTTAACAAGGTGCTGCACAACACAACATTGTGAAAGTGAAAGGGACACTTTTTTCTAAGAATGAAGGCATTATAAAGCATGCATATTGTCTTATAAAACAACTTTAGAATATGTTATATTATTCATGAATAATTGTTATTAACAGTTATAATACTCACCTGTTTTGAGAATATGCACAATTACACACTATGAACACCTTGTAATATCCACTTGATTACACTTTCCATAATTATTCTGAGTTATGAGTCTCATATCTTGACATCAAGATCTGTATCTTCTGTGTATTATTTTACTGTAGAGTGACTGTACAGTCTTCTTGTAATCGTCCCTGCAACATGTAGAAATCTCTGTGTGCTTTAAGTCATCTATTAAACAGCCGTATTGAGTTATATGAAAGATTTGCTTATAATGTGATATCAATAAAGTGCTATAGCGCTGTTTCAAATGTAAAAGGTTTAACAGTGAGTTTAAATGTGATTAGCCTCACAGGAAACACTCACAGATGTCTATAGAGCAGATTTATGACACAATGCACATCATGTTATCTGTAGAGCCTGTATCCCTGTTTGTGGTTGTAACTTGTGCATGTTATTGTACGTGTTGTTGTGATTCTTCATGAGATGATTGGTTTAGTAATGCCTTCAGAGCTCTGTGATTGAACTGATGAACGGTTTGCGCTCTTCCTCAGGAGTGTCTCATGACTCAGTTTAATGCGCTGCTTCACATTCAGTTGTGATCTCTGGGCTGTTAATTGCTGTAGTCATAGTGCTTTATGGCACAATATATATCGCCAACTGAGCGTCACTATAAAAACTGATGAGAGTTAGAGTCCATCGCTTGACACACAAACACCAGGCAATTATAGAGGCATAAAGAAGTATCAAAATATATTAATGGATTGATCCATATATCCTAGTGCTGTTGTTGGTTACATTATTTGGGGTTATAATATAAATAACTTGCTTGTTCACCTGCTGCACCATTAGACAGGTGAGAGACAGGTGTGCAGATTTGTTCACAAGCTAATTGTACTGAGTTCTCATGTTTCCTGATGTGTTGTTATTAAACCGAATGCTGTTGGCTCTCAGTGAGCCGTCTGATGTGGAGATGGGAAGGTTTCTCTCTTTGTGAAGGTGAGCCGCAGGTGTGGAGCTGAGCATCAGTCATGTTTCACCTTCAAACAGATGCTTTCAGGCCTCGCTGTAGCTTAAAGTGAGATTCTCATCTTGTTGTTGTATTTTTAGAGGCTTTCTCTTGCTGAAGTTTCTGTGCATTACACTTGGATACTGAATGCTACACACAGCCAAATCACTGACAGAGCTTTGCTATTGAGACTTAATTTACCTGCATCTACAGTCTACAGTCCTCTGCACAGGTGTAGTTTAAAAAGAGAACTTAGGAGAACTTTTACAATGCTGTCTTTGGCTCTCAGATGCTGGTCACTTGTACACTATACACACATGTGTCTCATGAGCATTGTGTGTGATGGCAAAATGCACTCAGAACTGAGTTTTGTGTGATATGAAAACTACTATAGCATTTACGACTCAATTTAAGATTTTAGAGTATTTTAACAAAAAAAAATTAACAGTTTCAATTAATATAAGTAGTACTTTTTTAGTGAAAAGAGGGGATTAACCTTGCAACCTTAAGATCTAACTAAAAATCTAGTTTTATTTTACAATATAGAGTAGTTTTTGCTTAAAAATTTGACATAAAACCGAACATTTATGAAATTAAATATACAAAAATCTGCGATCTAATGTTGTTTTATGGTAAAATTTGTGTAAGTTTAAGTATTTGAAAATATATTTTGATTCATAACTTCATAATCATATGGATTTAATGAATGAGCTTGATTAGTTCATTCAGTACAACAGTTTGTGTACAAATGTAGAAAATGTAATTACATTTTTATAACACACCATTTAGCATACAAAATATTATTTTCTCAAAATATAAAATATTGGTTCCATAACTTCCATAAAGACACTGAAGCAAGAAAAAAATTCTTTATATTTTTAACTCTTAATACTCCTATGTATTTAACACATTATACATTATCTGCACTTATATAGACTCGTGTTAATGTTTTGGAGTAACAAATAATGTCTTTCAAATTTAAATGTGATTTGCTTCAGTTGTAATACTGTAGAATACGGACGCCAGTTTCTGCCACTAAAGAAAAAATAAATAAATAATTGTGACTTCTCACAATTCCTTTGAGATATAAACTCACAATTCTGAGAACATATAGTCTTTTTTTTTTTTTGGCAATTGTCCAATTGCAAGTTTACAGGTGCTGGTCACACAGACTGATATATTTCGAATGTTTATTTCTTTTAATTTTGATGATTATAATTTACAACTAAGGAAAATCCCAAATTCAGTATTTCAGTATCCTGTCGATCAGTCTGTGGCACTGCTCAGGTGTTATGAGAGCCCAGGTTGCTCTGATAGTGGCCTTCAGCTCTTCTGCATTCTTGGGTCTGGCATATCACATCTTCCTCTTCACAATACATTTTCTATGGGGTTAAGGTCAGGCGAGTTTGCTGGCCAATTAAGAACAGGGATACCATGCTCCTTAAACCAGGTACTGGTAACTTTGGCACTGTGTGCAGGTCCTGCAAGTCCTGCTGGAAAATGAAATCTGCATCTCCATAAAGTTGGTCAGCAGCAGGAAACATGAAGTGCTCTAAAACTTCCTGGTATATGGCTGTGTTGACCTTTGACCTCAGAAAACACAGTGGACCAACACCAGCAGATGACAAGATACCACAAACCATCACTGACTGTGGAAACTTTACACTGGACCTCAAGCAACGTGGATTGTGTGCCTCTCCTCTCTTCCTCCAGACTCTGGGACCCTTTCATTAGAGAACATGACTGTGCACCACTCAGCAGCTGTCTTTTTGTCTTTAGACGCTTCTGACGCTGTCTGTTGTTCAAGAGTGTTTTGACACAAGGAATGCGAAGCTGAAACACATCTCTTACATACGTCTGTGTGTAGTGGTTCTTGAAGCACTGACTCCAGCTGCAGTCCACTCTTTGTGAATCTCCCCCACGTTTTTGAATGGGTTCTGTTTCACAATCCTCTCCAGGCTGCGGTTATCTCTATTTACAAAAATGTAATTTACAAAAATGTCATTAAAATGAAGTGTAACTCCGTGAATACTCAACGAAGAGACATGAGAGAGATATCTATAGAAAGCTTGACATGTCTACTTTAAAACTAAACAAGTGCTGATCTTTGATAAAGTAATCCATATGAAAAAAACGCGATGTCTGTTTTTCACGTCTCTCTTCATTATATCTAATGTGACCACGCCCCCGCGCTAAACTCGCTATTCAGATTCAAACTGAAGCACGGCTTGAATATACACACAGAAGAAAAAGCAGCGAGACTGTTCAAGTTTTTTATTTTACTGTTTGCTTCGCGGTGAGAGGAATAAGACATAATTCACACCAAACAGATGCTAACGCATAGTTTACCGTGAAGTTGTGTGTGGAACAACCAATCAAACCTGACTATGTCAGTTCACCAATCAGAACACAGTATGCTACAGAAAGGTGGGGTTTAAGGAAACTGAATCTTTTGAACAGCTCCTCGCGAACCGTTTGGGGATCTCTGAGAATTGAGGTAATTTTTAATGATATTTTGACAAAATGACAATGTTTTTTAACCTTGGATGGATTTAAACCTAATGTACAGGATTTATAAACAGTGATAGGAAGCTTAGAATTTTCATCTTACTGGCTCTTTAAAGTGATGGTGTTATTGGATGCGGTCGAGCAGTGAAGACTCTGAGGATCAGATCAAGTGATTGCACCTCTAGTATCGGTCATCAGTGACCACAGGTGTGTTGATCAGCTCGTCTCTGTGTGTGTCGGTCAGGTGGACCTGTCTCTGGCTCTCCTGGTCTGTCTGATTGTGGAGTGTTTCCTGGTGGAGCGCCAGGCTTCAGTCGGTGAGTAGAGGAGTTTATACCATACCATTCCAACTTTATTTGTTAAGCACTTTACAACAACCACAGTAGACCAAAGTGCTGTACAGAAAAATAAATAAAAATAAAATAGATAAAATAAACATATGTACCATTTATAACCACAAAATAAAAGGCACAGTCCCCTCTGAGCTTACGCTTAGTTTTAGGCACAGTCAGGAGCAGCTGATCATCTGATCTGAGAGAGCGGACAAGTTTATAAGAGTGTAGAAGCTCAGAGAGGTATGGCGGAGCAAGACCATTTAGTGATTTAAAAGCAAATAACAGAATTTTAAAATGAATCCTAAATTGAATAGGCAGCCAGTGTAATGAAGCTAAAACAGGGGAAATGTGCTCATGTTTACGTGTGCCCGTTAAAAGACGTGCTGCTGCATTTTGTATCATCTGGAGAAGGGTGATGGAGGACCCACTAACCCCCACATATAGTGAGTTACAGTAGTCCAGCCGTGTAGTTACAAAGGCGTGGATTACAGTTTCAAAATGTTGTCTTGACAGAATTGGCTTTATTTTGGCCAGCTGCCTTAAATGAAAGAAGCTTGATTTGACAACAGCTTTGATCTGACTGTCAAATTTAAGCTCAGGGTCCACTTTAACTCCTAGGTTTGTGATAATAGGTTTAATATAGGGTGCTAAGGAGCCCAGATCTACAGGCGGGGTCCCAGTGGTGCCTCCGAAAACCATCACTTCTGTTTTTTTATCATTAAAATTTAAAAAGTTCAGAGCCATCCAGGCCTTTATGTCGTCGAGACAATTGAGTAGTTGTCCAACAGAGTTATAATTTTTCTTTTTAAGAGGTACATAAATCTGAATGTCATCTGCATAACAGTGGAATGAAATGCCATACTTTCTAAGTATGGAACCAAGTGGAAGCAAATACAGAGAGAAAAGTAGAGGGCCGAGGACTGAGCCCTGTGGGACCCCACACAAGAGAGGACTAGAGGAGGATACAGAGTCACCTAAGCTAACACAGAAAGTTTGATCCGCTAAGTATGATCTAAACCACTCCAGTGCTATGCCACTGATGCCCACCCACTGCCTCAAACGTGAAATCAATATTTCATGATCCACTGTGTCAAATGCAGCAGTTAGATCTAAAAGCACAAGGATAACACAGTCACCAGAGTCAGTAGCTAAAAAGATATCATTAAAAACTCTTAAAAGAGCAGTTTCGGTTCTGTGCAAGGTCTTAAAACCGGACTGGAAAACCTCTAGAATATTATGTTCTTCCAAAAAGGCCAATAGTTGACTGTACACAATCTTCTCCAAGATTTTTGAAAGGAAAGGCAATTTGGAAATAGGCCTGAAATTAGCAAGAACTGACGTATCTAGAGCAGGTTTTTTAATCAGAGGTTGAACTACTGCATGTTTTAAAATTTCAGGGACCACACCCGAGGTCAGACTACTATTTATAACTGCTATGCTGAGTTTATGTCCTAATGAGGGACAGACAGGCTCCAGCCAGCACTACTGAGTGACAATAAAGTGTCCTGCAGGCCATCCAGATCCAGCACTAAACTGCTGCTCAGATCAGTGCGGTGTTATTTATAACCCAACATTTATCCTGAGCCTGGTCTACCTGAGCGCCTCCTCCTCTTCACACTCTCACTTCCTCAAACACACACCTGACAGAAACACCTGGAGCACATTTATCAGGATCAGGCATGTGCTGATCAATGAGGATAGCTGATTAGTTTCAACTAATACCACACATGTGTGAGCTTTTGCCGTTTTCTGTTCTTGCTGCACTAGAACATTCAGCAACCCAACAGCAATTAAACAGTTAGTTATTGATTTTAACAAAGTATGAAGGCTACATTGGTCATTTGTCAGTTATTGTCTGTAACATAATAAGTTATCTTCTTGGTATCATGCAGAATTACATCATTGGTTCATCACATCCAGCATAACATACAGGGAAAAAATCTAAGTTTAGATGTATCAGTCAGTGTTTATAGTCGAGACCAGTTCATTCAAATCTGAGTCAAAACCAAGACCAGAGAGATTGGGTCTGAGACAAGACCTAAAGAAAAATATTTTATTTACTTGATATAGGTTTAAAAATATTATCAGTTAAGGGTAAAAAGACCACATATCACAGAATGTTTCTTTTTTTGAGTCTTACTGCACACAAAGTCTCTGTGGCTCTTATATGCAAACTGAATAATAGATGATGTATCAGATGTTTTAAAAAGTTAATAAGTTACTTTATTAAAAGTAAAAAAAAAAATTACAGGCCCCTGTGAGATATTTTATTTTTTCTTCACCACATGTTTTATTGTTATCTAATTCTGTGTTTTAGCATGTCTAATTATTTAAATGCATAAAAACTACTTTTTTTTTTCTTAAAATACCCCCAAAATTCTGTTGTGTATTTACATGTTTTTGGTTATCTAATGAAGCCATTCATTGCATTTTTATTTTAATTATTGAAAATTAAGCAAACTTTATTTTTTGGTAAACAAAGGGGATTTGCCATTAAAAATAAAACATGGAAGAAATGTTGTGTGATTATTCCTTAATAAAATAATGTTTGTTTCATTTGAGTAGTAGGCTATGTACATTTCTGGCAAATACTTGTCTTTATTTAAATTAAACTGGATTTTTATTTTGACGGGTTACCGTGAACACCTATACAGTTCTGTGTATGTGATATGACGCTAGTTTTACTCAAATCAAACGTCAAATGCTCCTGAAGTGACTGTCAGAACAGGTCTGGAGATGTTGTTCATGTGTTCACAACCTCATTTAGAGAGACGACAGATGCTGAAATCACTGTGAGCATCACATGCACTTCAGTGTGCGTTAATAAACGAAGAAGCGCTTCTGCGCCATTCATTAACACAGACACGCAAAACATGCAGGATTCATATTTAAACAGACTGTTCCGGCTTAATATTTACAGGTACTAGTCCATATTGCTATTTTATGAAAGTGCAATGACCTACTTTTGATTAATTCATTCAAAATTTGACAAGTTCTGTGACATTCCGCGTTAAACTGTAAATTCAGTTTTTATGACTGGATTCCGTGATTCTGTTCTCGTTTTCTGCATCGCGGAAATCATAGGGCCCTACAGTCATATATCAATTTAAAGAAATATTAACATACAGTAATAATCATGAAATATTTTGGGACTCGATTCCTAATATGTTCGAGTCCGAGTCAATACATAGTCAAAATGCACAGTTGTGTCTTTGAGCAACAATACAGACATTTTAACAATAGCAATAAAATAATAATCATGTGTGTGCAAATTGAGCAAATTAGACATTTCTTTATTACACATTTCAACAAACTATATAGCAAATGAATAATAATAATAATATGCAAAGAGAAGTGCCAAATAGTCAATTATTGTTGAGTTATAGCTCATAACTATTGATGGCAAAAATAAAAAGTCAGAACTGTTTTGTCTGTAAATGCTTCAGGAGATATTTTTCATCCAAATATTATAATGCACAGGAGGAAAGATGGTTTCTCAGCACATGGATGTCAGACGACGCTTGTCCTTTGAACATTCAGTGTGTAGAGACTCAAAAAGCGTCCGCCATCTTCCTCTCTGCTCACACACACACACACACACATGTGCGTCAGAGACTCGTGTGCTGGATTTAATCAACAGAGAGATTCCAGTGCATGTGTGCACCACGCAGTCGTGTGTCAAAGTCAAGCGTGTGATGACTTTGGAGCGCTGTTATCCACTGCGTGTCAGACTGTGTGTAGAACAAGGCAGTACTGTGTGACGTAGACCACCCTCTTCTGCTGGGAACTCATTATAAATCCGCACCATCTCCTCAAGACTGCACTGGCCTGATGCTTCGGCAAACACAGCCGTATAGGTTTAGTCCTGACGGATCATCACTCTGATAAAGCCCCGTGAAGCTCAAACAGAAGCATTGCACAGCACGACGCACTCTGTAGAAAACTGTTTTATTACTTTTGTAACTATGGCGTAATTAGGGAGAATATAAAATAATATTTCAGACTCTAGTATTAATTCAGTAAGTATAATGAGCTTTTGGACCCACTTTATGTGAAGTGTCTTGAACTACTGTGTACTAACATTTAAATCAATCATTTGATATATTGTGCTTATTGTGCACATACATTTTATAATATTGTACCTGTATTTAAAAATACCTGCAATCTATAATTAGTTTCTGTAGTTGCAATCCATTCCACTGAACGTGTCCATAAACTCATATCCATATCACACCTCAATAGCAGTGAATAGTTTTAAGATTTTAGTTTTACTCAGTTTTAACTTATTCCTTCTTTAACATTTTATTTTAAATGTTCTGATATGGTTTTAATTTTATTTGGTAACCAGGGATGCTGGAGGTCACACTCACTGTACATGGTGTGACCCTTTAAACAGAACTAGAAAAAATAATAATAATTATAATAGCATTATTGCACTTATTTATTTATTTATTTTTTAAACAAAATAATACTAAAGTATGATAAAATAAAATAAAAATGCAATGCTAATATTTACATTTTCACCAGCATTTTTATTTTATTTAAAAAAGCTTTTATTTTGGCAGGTTGCCGGCAGGTTAGTAAATGTGCTGCCAGTTTTAGCACCGCTGATTGAAACACGTCAGTGAATGAAATGTCACAGTGTTGTGTATTTGCTCTGAAACACATTTGCTCGGTGCATCGCTTCGGTTTATACATTCAGTTTGAATGGAGATCTTCTGCAGTATTCCAGTCGATCAATCCTAAACTGTGATCCTGCATTAATAGCTGTCAACTATGTCAGTGGCCAAAGAGCGGTCTGAACTTACGCCAGCCGTCCCCACCAGCCCAGCTCAGATGAATATTAGACTTTTGTAATGTGTTGCTTTTATCAAACAATGCCTGGATAATTGTCTTTGCTGGCAATTAGCTAACAGGTTTGTCCAGCACTATCGGCAGGTGCATCCATCATTCCCCGCTCGCTCTGTGTTTGGATCAATAGCCTCATATACGCCAGCCGTGCTCCTCACGCACCACCATCTTTTATTTTCTTTCATTCCTTTCTTCCCTGTTTGCATTGAAGAGACGCAGAAATTGTGCCTTTGGGACGGCTGAATATATATCCACTCACTTCAGCGGGATCAATAGAGAGTTTGAGATTGTTTCTGAAGTCTTTTCTCGGGTGAGTGTTGTGTCCGTGTTTTCCCCAGACCAGGCCAGATGGATGCGCATGTAAATAAATCAATACATTCAGGGCATTTCCAGCACATATCGAATATGATATCAACATCTATAATCCTTCCTCTCCTGCAGACGTCTGGGAGGGGATCTCTCCTCGAAAGCGTGTCAGACGCTGAAGCACTGCTGGGCTTTTTACTCCAGTCTGTTTGGTGTTTGTGTCTCTGGGCTGGATGCCTCAGTTCTGCTTAAATTAGATGAATGCTCCATTCACGTTCCCTTTTCATTTCTTTAAAGGCATTTGTGTCTGAATATCCAGTGAATAATGCTTTCCACTCATTCCAGCGCTGATGGCGTTGAGGTTGTGAATGCTTGACATAAGCAGCGTTTTGTTTATTGCACCTGTTTAAAGTCCATTTCTCTTTTTTTGTTGAGTTGACCATTGACCTGCTCGTTTTGGACTTCACATGCACATATTTAAATCATACTTAAAGATATGAGTGAAATAACACTTCTAGTTATTATAAATAACGCATCAAAGGTTTTGGAAAAGAAACAGGAATATGATTATTTCAAATAACCCAATCATATTCAGTAATGTTGAGCTGCGTGATCTGAGGCAGACTCTTAAATGAGATCAATCAGATAATATTCACCTTGTTAGTCAACATGTTAACATTTTATATATGTAACAGTATTTTTCACAGTGCATAGTAAGGAAACCTAAACCAATTAAAAGGTGTTTGTTGCAGCATTTTTACAGTCTTTTACCAATTACATTAATTTACATTAAGGGTGTCCAAAATGGCGCCATAACCAATTAGAAAAAGTAATCGTCAATTCTTGATTGATAAACGCTGTCTCTTTCGAGTATTCGTGCTCATCGCTACAGCAAAAGCAGATCTGCACTTGTGCTCGGTGAAGGTAAGTGCAGTGGGCGGATGAGTCTGGCCTGTGAATACTGAGACGCAGGCTCTTCATTAGCAGCTGCAGGAGGCTGGTGAGGTAAGCAGTTGCCTTGACAAGTGCAGTAATTACTAGCGTAGAGCGGCGAGCGGGAGTCTGGAGCTCAGACACGGGTCGAGCTGGAGCCCTGCTATCAGACGCAATCAGACGGAGACAGATCAGTCCTGCCCCACTAACCCTGCTGGGAGCCCCAGCACATCAGCCGATCTCCAGCGCACCAGAGGCGGAGGAACAAACACTGTTTTCTCCTGTGGCGAGGAGACGAGGATGGGTTTAAAGAAGTAAATATGAAAATCAAATAAGGGAGCTGCAGAGATTTGCAGAGCTGTCCTCTGGCGTCTAACAGCCTCATCCATCACGACCCGCAAGTAGTCAGTTCCTCTAGTATCTGTAAATGTTTTTAGATATTAGCCAATTTATATGCTCCCAGATTCATCATGGAAAATCAGCTTTAGTAGGGGCGCATTATCAGCCAGCGCCTCTCTCGCGCATCATGAAGTTTGATGTACGACGGCGTTCACGAGGAGGAGGGGGCGTCCTGATTATAACCATGAGAAGAAGGGTTTTTAATTAATAAACAAACTCTGGAGCTCATCAGCATCAGGGGTGATAACGATTGTCATCCGTTATTTTTTTACGACGATCGACCCTCAACATGCTCTGCTTTCTAATGAGCTTCTGTCCGCTTTTTCAGAGTCTGATAATGGCTTGCTCATCCTTCCGGAGAGCAAGTGGAGGTTGCAATGTTTTCCTCCGCCTCATTCATCATTTCATCAGAGGTTATTAAAGGGGGCTGTGTTTTTGGTAAACAGCGCTTCCCTGCTCCTGAACAACTCCCGGCGGAGGGCGTCTTTCCTCTTTAATATTCCCCTCCTCAGATAAGGACGCCTCAGTCTGAATTTATGTCGACACGGGACAATTACATTAAATTCGTGGTGTGTTTACAGTGTTGTGTGTGCTCGTGGAGGCATCTTTAATAAATGTATGCTGATGCCAGAGGCTGCGGCGACGTGTTCGTATCTTCGGCTCTGTTGTTATTTACTGCGCCGTTTGCTCGCTGCAGATCCGCCGCTGCAAATGGCATCATGTTCCGTGATGAATGAGCGTTAGAGTAAACTCATTTTAAAAGCACCCTGATTTATCAGCTCTCTGGCCTCCATTTTCATCAGGTCAGTGCTTGGCTGAAACCTCACAATGTCAGCCGCAAGGTCACCCTCTGTTTACGACTCTTCTTAACCCCATCGCTCAGGAAAGGCCCTGCTATGGCCGTTTGAGGCAGGTGGTGTTGTGTGATGTGTGAAATGCGATGGTGGTCAACCTCCAATTACGAGTGCTGGTAAGACAAGGCCTTTAATGGCTGCTGCTTGCCTTCGGGGAGCTCTATTACACACTGCTGTTTTGCAGGACCAGCATCAAATCTATAAAAGTACCATTAAGAGGAAAAAATCAATCAAAATGCCATTAAAGTGGAATAAGTTGCCAATATTGCTGATGTGGTTGCGGCTTCTTTGATTTTCCCTCAGATTATTAGGCGCAGCGGCGTAGTGACTTTGTTAAGGGAAACCAGTGGTGTTGGGGAGTAATATGTCTCCCGGCTTCATAAAGTTTGCGGCCTCATATTTCCCGCTTTATTGATTATCCATTATCATTTGTCACGAGGTGTCCTAACTCAAGGGGAAATATAGCTCTCTTCATTGCCGAGCGGAGCGCCAGAGTAGTGTATGGATCTGCGTGTGAAGGCAGCAATCTCTGAGAAAAATGAGCTGAAAAACCAGGCGCCGCCGGTGCAGAGGACTGCTGACTTGGCTTTGTTCTCTCTTCCTGACGTCTTCTTTCAGCAGGAGGATGAAGAAGAAGATAACAGCGAGCGTTTGTTCTCCTCCAGCAGGGATTTGATGTTACGACGGCGAGAGAGAGAGAGAGTCCAGTGAAGGAGGATTGTGTGTTTGTGTGCGACTGGATGTTGAGGACAGGGCTGTGTAACGAAAGCCTAAAGAAATAAAGGTTGGAGTCTTGATCTTTTGGACTCAATCTCAAACAAGTACTGTACATCTGTAACTACTACTTAAGAGCCTTTGAGAAACAATCATACTCTGAGAAAACAGCTACTAGAGCACAGAGGTGTCCAGTAAAGGCAAGACTTCTTGAGATGCGATGAAGTGTTTGGGGAACCGGTTTTGTTTGAAAACATTGAGTGTTTCTGCCGTGCTGTTCGGTTATACTAAAGGCAAATAACTTTTACACCTCGGCTCTTTATTAGCATGGGTGGTTCCTTGAAGATCATTTGACATCCATGGAATCTTTCCATTCCACAGAAGGTTCTCTAAAGAGGGAGAAGGTGCTTGAGCTGATTAATGTTCTTCACTGAGAAAACAATGGTTCTTTTTAGGGATGCACCGAAATTTCGGCCACCGAAAATTTTCGGCCGAAAATGGCCTTTTCGGTTTTCGGCCGATATACTTTTATCACCGAAACAACACGCCGAAATGTTGTGATGACGCAAACAGAAACCGCGACCTGCACGTGCACCTGCATAACGCAGACCACGAGCTCCACGCGACATTCACTTAACACCAGTGAGAACATTCTCTCTCTTCGTATTCCTTTATTCGCAGCACTAAAACGTCTCCTAACAAAGAGATTAAGACGGACCACGAAGTGAAAACAAAGAAAAGTACAGTCTTATAGAGTCTGTTAGCACACGTCTCACTGAGATCTTGTCGGATCCTCTGCACTTCATCGCGAATGTGCTTGATCCGCGTTATAAAGACCATTACTTGGATGCGGAAATAAGGCAGCGCGCACGAGAAATGATCCAGGCCGCGCTGTATGCGGAGAACCCGCGTGGAGACGAAGCGCCAAGCGCAGGAGACAGATCAGAGCGCAGAAAAAAAAAGACTCGTCTCTGCACCAGATGAGTGGCATGCACCATCGTTGTCTGATATGTTCAGTGGAATTCTCAAAGAAAGTGCCTCAAATAATAATAATACGTTGGCTATTTTGTTCTTAGGCTACTATACACACACACACACACACACACAAACATATATACATACATAATATCAGATTGTAGCCATATTTATGCTAGATTTTCTGCTAGATTTCTGCTTTAATTTGATAAAAATGTTTATTTATGCCCTGGTCCTATTTAAATACACTCTCTCAAATATTTCTCAAATGTCAGGCAGATGACAAGCTCAACTGCTCAACAGCTAGATGGTTATCTGTCTGAAGTCCCCATCCCCAGAAGTGATAACAGTCTTGCCAACTGGAGAAGTGATGCACTTTCTAGTCCTACATAGAAAAATTTCAAATGCACTTCACCTAAATGCACTATGTTTTTTATGAGAGAACTGTTCATTTTAAAACCTTTCTGCAGGCCAGTAGGCCTGTACATTATTATTAAATATACACATGAGTGGGATAAATTTTTAGTTTGAATTTTATTTTATACTGTGCATTGTTGCAATGTGCTTAATAAATATTTGCATCATTTGTAATTATGTATTTTTATGTTGTTGTTTCTTTTATAAGTAATGTAATTATCTTTGAAACTTTAATATTAATTTATGCAATTGCAATGTCTTAATTTTAGTAAAGTTAGTACACGGTCATAGCAATAAATGCAATGGTACTAATAATTGGCATAATTTCTTTCGGTGTTTCGGTTTCGGTTTTCGGCCTTGGTTTTCTCTTTTTCGGTTTTCGGTTTCGGCCAAGAATTTTCATTTCGGTGCATCCCTAGTTCTTTTAAGAACACAGTGCCGCTGTTACTCTCATACGGACATATGATTAGAATGACATACGGTGATTCAATCCATTAAATCTGAATATGTTTGAGAATGATGGATTTTGTGTTGGAGTAATAGGGAATCTATCTAACGGCTCGTGGGCTGATTTGTAATGTTAGTGTTGAATGAATGGAGTAAGACATGCAGAATATTGCAGCTCGTATCTTCACAGAAATACTGCAGGTGTGTGTTCATCGAGACCCCTGCAGCTGAACTCTGACCTTTGATCTGATGCATGTGTTCCTGCTCAGTCTTCTCTCTCCATCAGCAGCTTCCAGACACGTCCTGCGAGCCGTATTTAGTTCCAGACCTGCTGTTAGCGAAGCACGTCGAGCAGGTACCAACACCGAACAAACTTCATTTATTTCTCAATCTCATTCTTCCATTGAATACAAACGAAGACTTTTGGCAGAATGTTCACACTACACAATGTAAGCAGACTGATCAGTGGCGGTAAAACTAATAAACTATACTCATAACACTATCATGCTCTATACTCTGAGTGTTCTGAGTCATGTGATAGCTCTATTTTTTCTGTTTTCATTTTCATTGTTTGCTGTTCTTCTAGTGGTCTTTATATTAGTTGTATCTGTAATCTGCTAAAACCCTTTAGTTGGTGGTCAGTGAAACACCTGGAGGGTCTGTGTTAGTTTCTGAGATGTTCTCGTGTGAATCTATCGCTAGTCTGATTGAACTGCTAATAAGGTGTTGTGTGGCATGCTGCAGTGCATGATGGGTGTTTGTGATGGATGCTGAGAGGCCCGTCCCTTCCTGACTGTAATATTTCTTCCCTCTTTTCAGTGCACAGTAAATGACTGCAGTTATGGACCGCTGGTTGACTGCATCAAACAGTATCCTTCCCATAAAACTTTAAACCTGAAATTGACGAGGAGCTATTCACAGAGATGAGATGTGCCGAGCTTCATCTGACATAAAAGTTACGCTTGAGGAGGAGCTTGTGTGTGTGTGTGTGTGTGTGTGTGTGTGTGTGTGTGTGTGTGTGTGTGTGTGTGTGTGTGTGTGTGTGTGTGTGTGTGAAGCTCTGTGTTCACTGTGTGTATCAAACAGCCCTCACTTCCTGTGTGTGCTCCTCACATACATAGGATTATATTTTAGCACATCCAGATTTGAAATGTTTAATAAAAATTTCACACTGCACATTTTTCACTTTTGGCACTTTCCATTTATTTGATCTTACTGTATCTAGATGATTTCATCACTTATATCTTTTTTTAATATATAGTTTTACCACAACTCGTGTTTTTTTTTTTCTTCCTGACCCATCTAAACAGCTAATATTGGCCATTTCAGTGTCAAGTAAGATAATCTCATTCATTTATCTTCTCAGTCTTAAATACATTATAAGCAGCCATGTCTGTAATCTCTGTAATGTTCACTGTAAAGTTTATTTCAATAAGATGTTTAAAATAAAATGAAATGAAATCATGATGCACACAACCACAAAACAACTTTCTGAAACACCCATAGAAGAACTGTGACTTCAACATTGTTTTGAAAACTACTTCTATCTGAATATGGCTCGTGTTGTCTTCATTCTGTAAAGCCTGACATATGAAATAGGGCATTTATGGAACCTGCAGACAACATATTAAAGAGAGAGAGAGAGAGAGAGAGAGAGAGAGAGCTTAACATATTCAGAGACTCAAAGTGATCAAAATATGCAATCTGGTGCAGTTGCTGAAATTTATATGATGAAGCTCTGATGCTTGTGATGTAGATCAATGAGACAGTTTTAATACTGAGGAACAGTGAAAGTAAAGCTTCTGGAAACAAACGCTCCTCAAAAGATCTTGAGGATCAGATTTGAGACTCTAAAACATGATTGATGGAGAATCAAGTAAATCTAAGCTGCTTCAGTCCAGTAAGAGTTCATCTGGAGATATTACTGACCTTATTCTGACCTTTACTTGATCACAATCAGGAAAGATTTGACACGAGCTGAAGCTGGATGCTTCTACAGTTACACTAGAAGAGATTTGACTGGATGAAACACTCTAAACTATCAATCAGAGACAGAAAACATGGAGTTTGATCATGTTGATTATTTAGAGCCATAGAAACTTGACTATCAAATATGATACAGTAGCTTTATAGGGTTAAAATGCTCAAAAACACAGTTCAGGATTGTACTCTTGTTATCACATGTGCCTCAGACTCAGTGTGTGTGTGTGTGTGTGTGTGTGTGTGTGTAGTCAGGGGTGAAAGGTCACAGTGTTTCTCTGTATGTGGTCATTCATCCCCATCCCTCCACCCCTTCTCTCTTTCTCCAGCTCTTTTATGTGTCAGCATTCATTCACTCTCTAGTTCTGTGTGGGTTCATCATGTCGCCCTTCAGATCCGCCCCATGACACCTGACACACAGCCTGCGTTACACCTGCAAACACAACTCTTCAGCTCTGTATCACCCTATTATAATGTTCAGGCTGCATGTGTTGTTAATGCTATTATACTAGACCTTGGTACACAGACACCATAACAACACAATGGCAACTATTCAGAACACTGTAGCAACACCCTGGCAACTGTAATGCTGGCCTGTAGCTCGCGTGTGTGTTTGATGTCCATGCTGAGTGTGTTCATCTCTGTTACACTCACTCCTAATAGTACAACAAACACACATTTATCTGCTGTTGCCACAGCAACCCTCCTCTGTGTTTCTATGGCAACTGAGCACAGCTTACATTTAGAAATGGGCTTGTGAAAGATGACCATCCTACTTTTCATCTTCACTTCACTTCACGAGAGAGAGAAGAGAGCACACAAACTAAAGTTTGGTGAAGCTGGTGTGCTGTTTGTCCTGGAGCGTATTCCCACAGTGCCATTGGTCTGGAGCATGAAGACACGCTACGAGACGTTTTTAGTTGAGCCTCTATTTCACAACTTCGGGTCTTTTGTACAGCAGTGCAGGAGGACAAGTAAATAATGTTTATCTGTTCATCAGACTTTTTTTTCATAAATGAATTAAATTTAGCAGGTTGTTGCAGTGGAAAACTTCGGCCACCGTACATTTTGATTTACAGTACAGTCTGAAACTTCCCACAGTCCACTGCACAACATAATTTTTGTGCAAAACTAGCCCCAAAGTGGAAGGGACCTTACCGTATTCTGAAGCAGCTGGGTCCTCTGAACTATAAAATAGCCCTGGAAGACACCGGAGAAGATGTCCATACAGCGCATGTCTGTAATTTAAAAATGTGTTTTCCAAAAGCCGAGGAATTGGACTACCAGGAAACCCAAAAACTTCTTGACCTGTTTCAAGAAGCCTCTGATGAGGAAGAAGAATTTCTAGGTTTCGAATAAATTCTTTCAATGTTCTTTCAAAACATTGGCCACCGTACCTTTTAGTTTACTTTCGTTTTCACTTCACATGATTTAGGCGGAGTTTTCAATTAACGGCAGAAGGATGGAGGATATAAAGGAGATGTGACGTACCTGAGAGAGGCGTGTCATCAAAGTTTGCGTGGAAGGTTTACTGTTGCATGTTTCAGAGTTAATGGATTCCAGGGAAGATAAAAAGTACGGCCCCTTTGAGTATTATTCCCTGTAAATGATATTTGAGCAGCATGGAGTTTGACTAAACTTAAGCATGAGGCTTCCAGACCGTCTATATGGGTGAAATGTCCAACGAAAAGCTGCCCGTTTATCCTCCTGTCTTAGTGTCTGATAACGACGTGCAACCTCAGCTTCCTTCACATTTGCACATTGTACACCACCCATTTCATACATTACTTCACACATACCCACTCACGTTAAATTCCCATCCGTGTATTCTGTATGTTTTTGCAAATGTTATTTTTGCTCTAAGACTGTTGTTTGATTATTGTTATTGTTTCTTAAATCTGAACCAGTTTTATTTCATGTTTTTTTTCTCTCTCTCTCTCTATGGTCATTATATGAATGAACTTGGACATGATAGAATGACGCGGTTTTCTACACGGCAAGCTAAGTTCACGTGTGAAGTGAAAAGCTGTGAACTTTGTTTTTTTATATGATCTTTTGTCATGATGATTTTTCTTTTTCTTTTTCTTTCATGGACTTATGGAATAAATTTATCTTATGAAATGTTCCTTGGGCTGTTTATTATTATTATTATTGTAACAGGTGGTTTCTTAGTTTTTGCTATCCTGGGTTAATTTATAATTTGACAGGATTTATCTTGTCTGGCGCCCGAACATTTTCTTTAAAAATTTAAGCTAGGGTGGCCACCACCGTTACAAGGTTTATCATGTTATATTACATTTCTTCAAACTCTCATTTTGCATGCATAGTATAACACGCGCATGTGTGTATGTGTGTGTGCGTGCGTGCATGTGTAAAATGTAAAGCTCATATAATAATTAACCGTTAAAAAGTTTTAAAACATTTGACAGCCTGATGATGATCATCATATCTCACATTTGTTTCAAAGAACTGAAGATTGACTTGATTTCAAAATCCAAGATTTTTATTTGTCACATACACATTTATTCCTCCTGAGTCTCTCGGTTTTTGCCATCAGGCTACGGAAGGGCTTACCAGATGGCAGCAAAGTGAAAAGATGGTTACTGGGGTGGATAGAGTCCTTGATGATTTTAAGAGCTCTGCTTTTTCAGTGTTTGAGGTAGATATCCTGCAAAGAGGGGAAAGCAGAATCGGAGATGCACTCAGCTAAGCACACAACTCTCTGCAGGGCTTTGCAGTCTTGACTGGAGCTGTTCCCATACCACACTGAGATACACTGAGTCAATACACTTTCTGTAGCCCCTGAATAGAAAGTTTTCAGGATTGCTGGTGAGACCCTGAATTTCCTCAGCTGTCGCAGATGGTAGAGTCTTTGCCTGGCTTTAATAACCTGTGTTTGAATGTGAGTAGTGTAAGTCAGGTCCTCGGAGATGTTTATACCAAGGTACTTGAAGGTGCTCACCCTCTCCACAGGGGTCCCGCTGATCATAAGAGGTGTATAGGCCTGCTGCTGTCTTTAGTTTTGCTCACATTCAGAGAGAGACAGTTATCCTGGCACCATGATGTTATTTTCTCTACCTCATCCAAGTACGCGGTCTCATTATTGTTGTGAATGAGGCCCAAAACCACAGTATCATCAGCAAATTTGATTATAGATGTGGAGCTGTGGGAAGACATGCAGTCATGTGTGTAGAGAGAGAAGAGCAGGGGACTCAGGACACAGCCCTGTGGGGCTCCTACATTCAGGGTGATGGAGTTGGAGATGCACTCAGTGAGAGATGGCATCATCAGTGGATCTGTTGGGGCGATAGGCAAACTGAAGAGTGTCTAAAGTATCCGAGATGGAGGAACGTTTTTAACCAGTCCCTCGAAGACTGTTTATTGTTCTTAGGCACAGGGATGATGACAGATTTTTTGAATGAGGTGGGAACCACCGATGTAGCAAGAGATTCATTAAAATTGGATGTAAACAAACCAGCGAGCTGATCAGTGCAGAACCGCAGAACAAGGCCAGAAGTCCCATCAAGTCCGGCTGCTTTCCTTACATTCAAGTGCCCTCCGAACCTTCTCCTCCGACACGGCAATCACATGATCATCGCTGCACTGGCTGCTGCTTCCTGACGCACTGATCGGCAGACTCACACTGCTTAGATTGCTTTCAAAGCGACAGTAGAAAGTGTTTAGCTTGTCAGCCAGCGACGGATCTGCTCTCACCTCTCCAGAGGATTTATTTCCAAAGGTACAGATGGTCCTTAGTCCTTGCCACATGCGTCAGGAGATATTTAGCTGGAAATGTGACACTATGTGTTCCCTGTATCTGTGTTTGGCAGCTCTTACTGCACGTTGGAGAGCAAAGCATGATGCTTTGTACTCGCTCATGTTTCCCGACAGAAGACCGGTGTTATAAGCAGCAGTGCGTTTGTTTACTGCTGCACGGATTGTTTTGTCCACCCACAGTTTCTGATTAGAGAAGGTCCTTATAGTTATTGTGTCCATAGCTTGTTTGGCTAGCATGTTTACAAAGCTTAATGCTACATCCGTGAACTCGCTGACACCAGATGAACTTGCCCGAAACATGTCCCAGTCTACGTCATCAAGAGCAGCCTGTAACATTGCTTCTGATTGGGCGGACCATCGTGTCACCACCCTCTGCACCGGGGGATCTTGAACGAGCCTTTGTTTATATTCCGGTGTGAGGAAATTGGTGGCATGGTCCGATTTCCTGAAAGCCGGTAGTGAGCGAGCTTTGTAGTAGAGCTGTAAGGCCCGACAGGACCCCAGCCCAACAGGTTTCGGCCCGAGCCCGACAAGTACATTTTGATTGACAGCTTTTTTAAAGCCCGAACCCGTTTACAGCCCGACATTATTTAAATGTGTGCACGCACAAAACTCTTTTGTCTCTTTTGCCTTTTGTCAATAATGAGTAATTTATACATGTTTTGACATAATTTATTCATAACTAACGTAGACTAGACCACTTGGAAGTTGGAATAAAGAAATAAAATAAGTCCTCTGTAACATCTTAACATCTCAGCACTCTAAATAGACATAGGCTCATTTAGCTTATAAATAAACCAACGCACCAATAAAAACGAGTCATTTTTAACAAATTAAATTAAGATACATTTTAAATTAAGATGGGTATTTGGCAATAACGAAATTAAGATATAGGCTCCGCTGGATTTGCTTCGCACTAGCAGATGATATTTAATAAAAGAATAATGCCAACATTAGCGTAATTACTCTGTCCACATTATGCATTTAAGACTCAATGAATATTAGTTATCATTTGAAAAACCTTTACTCAAAGAGATTAGGCTAGGTCTACATGTTTTTGTGGAGGAAAATGATTGAATCCACTGTAGATGTCTTCAGCGTGTTCCTGCGCTCATTGATGGTGCGTCATTATTCACTCATTATTCTCGTTATAAACACGGTCAAAACTTTTCCACACCTCAGAGTTTGCTTTAATTGCTGGTGCAACCAAGACGTAATCACCAGAGGCAAGCCTCCGTTACACCTGCTCAGCATTCATTTTCGCATCTTTCTCACACTAATCGAAACACATCACATGACCGCTCGTTTACCTCGCAAACCGGAGCGCAAGCCCTAGTCCAGCCCAAGACTGCGTAAGATTATATAAATTAAGCCCGAACCCGACCGAACCCGAAAGATCTTAAGCTCTACTTTGTAGGCATTCTTAAACTGAGTGTAGCAATGATCCAGTGTATTCAGTCCTCTGGTTGGACAGGGTACATGTTGACAAAAATTAGGCATAACTTGCCTGAGGTTGGCTTTGTTAAAGTCCCCAGCAATGATAATAGCAGTGTCAGGATGTTTGTTGATGTTCTTGCTGAAGACAAAGCCAAACCAGTGTCTGCTTGTGGTGGGATGTAAACAGCAGTTATGATGATCGATGAAAACTCCGGGGCAGAGAGAATGGGCGGCAGATAATGGATAAATGTTCCAGATGAGGCGAGCAGGAGCCACGACAGAGTGGAGATATTCCTGGGGTCACACCAGTTCTTGTTAATCATGAAACACACTCCTCCACCTTTGGATTTGCCGGCCTCGGTGGTCCTGTCCATCCGTAAAACAGAGAAGTTTTCAGGCGGCGTTACAGCAGCATCCTAGACCAAGGGCTTGAACCACGTTTCAGACAAACAAAGGATGTTACAGTCCCTAATGTCCCGTTGGAAACTTATCCTGGCTCTAAGATCGTCCATCTTATTCTCCAGAGACTGGACACTGGCAAGCAGAATGCTCGGTAGAGGAGCACTGTGAGCTCTTTTCCTTAGTCTGTTGTGAATCCCAGCACGTTTCCTGCTGTGTTTCTTGATCTGTCGCTTTCGGGTGGTTATTCAGGTGGCCATTGTTCATCTCGGCATTCCGGAGAATCTCAGATGGCCACAATTGGTTGGAGGATACAGTGTCCTAAATAGGTCAGTGAAGTGGTGTCCAATGTCCAAAAGTGTTTATTTGTTGTAAATGATCACTGCAAGAGGTTATCTGTGTAAAAAGAGAAAGCAAAAGTAGTTAAAAAAGTAAATAAAAACACAATCTGAGCGGAGCGACCTGGACGGCGACCGGACTCGGCGGCGCCATCTTGCAGATGAAAGTGTTTTTTTTTTAAGTGTTTGAGCAGTTTTGCTCTGTACTCATGGAGCGTGGTGTTTACACTTGGTCTGTGTTTGTAGATGCTGGTAAGGCTTTTTGAGCTCAGAGTTTGCCTTCTGTCTTTCAATGAGTTTATTTCTCATCATGACTGGTGATTTTGAAGTTTTGTTAAATGTTAGAGAAGTACAGCAGCACATTATGAATATGATGTGTCCTGATACGTGTGTGCATGCTTGACCTTCCCAGAGTGCACTGCACATTTGTTGTGTTTCTTGAGCGACGCCTGGCAGTGAAGACAGGTGTGAAATGAGTGAGTTCTGACCCAACTAAGGGGGTTTGGGCTCGTGGGTCACAGCGGCCTGATAAATGGATTGGAAATGAGCTTTGCAGCAGCTGAGACAGCTCATTAATTCTTATCAAAGGTGATGTACAAAGATGATCTGCCCAGTGTGACCATGTCAACAGACCCTACACAAAGCCATCGCCCCTCACGCCCTGACTGGGCACAGAGCCGAATGACCCGCTCAGTGTGATTTAATGGAGAAATCAGGTGTTTCACCCAGACTCAAGGACAACGGTTAGCACTGATATAATACAGCGACCTCTCACCCTCGATCAGCACTGCGGACTGAAGAGAGTTTGTGCAGCGCCAGCAAACACTGTCCTCATCCTCCGTCTGTCTTTACTCTCCTCTCCTCAGATGACTTTGCTGTAGTTGTGCTGACCGAGAGCATGGATGTGCCTTCACCGGATGCTTGCTGCTTGGTTTTAAAGGAACAGAATCAGTTTCACCAAATACATTTTTATTAAACATACTATAACTTTCAGAACTAAAAACGTCCCTCCCAATGATAAAACGGCAATTACTGAAGCTAAACTGCACAGAAATGACACATCCTGGACGTCTGTGATCTCTCTGGTGTCTTTAATGCAGATCGTCACTGTCAGTCAATCTAATACAGTCACACGCAGCTTAAAGCTTGATTATTATCATCATTTGTTTTTTAATACAGTGCTCAGTAAAAAGGTGTTATGTTTTATGTAATGTAATGCAATCCTGTTACCAAAAATTGTGTCATGACTAAAATACAGTTTAAAACCCAGAATTATGTGAATTTGCTTTTTCTAACAGAGAACAGTAGCAGCTCAATGCCTAAAAATCATTTTATTTACTTGTCTTTCCACAGGAAGTGATGAAGTTACTTCCTCTGTCATAGTTACATTTTTCATTTATTTGTTATCATGTCTGGATACACGGCTGCACTCAAAATGTTGGTCAAAAGCTAAATGTAAAGATATAACAATAATAATAAATGTTATAAAAAACTTTAAAATGATCAAAGTTGATTAGAATAGTAAAGTCAAGAATCATGAAGATGACCTGTAATTAAAGGCTGGAGCAGATAAAAAGCAGTTCTGGAGCTACTGCAACAGGTCAGACCCTGAATACAATCAATAAAAACAAACCTGAAAATCAACATTAAAGTCTGAGTATGATGTTTTAAATGCAGATCTGTAATAGTCTTACACTGTGTGATGTCTTCAGCACTTTAGGGTTAGGCTTGCTTCTCACTTTATACATCATAAAAGTCTGCAAATAGTGATCCGGAGCCAGATGTTACAGTAGAAGTTTATCAGTAGTCCATGAGTATAAATATTTAAGTTTAATACTTGATTCACAACTCCTATAAAAAACAAAACAAAAAAAAACTAGTTTAAAAAGTTGCGAATAGATTTTCAGACATATAATTGAACCACTGAGGCTCTGAAGTTTTATATGAATACTATGTTTTTTTTTCACACATGTATTTCGGTCTCAGCAGTCGGACACAGACAGATAAGAATACTTTACAACCAACAGGAAGACTCTATAAGCATCTTTGAAAATATTGGATAAAAGGTCTTATTTATATCATCAATATAAAATCTTTGGTAGCACTTTATTTTACAGTCCTGTTCCCCATACATACTATGTACTTATTATAGTAATTACAATAACTATGTAATAACTAGGTACTAACCCTGAACCTACCCCTAAACCTGACCCTACCCCATGTAGTTACCTTGTATTACCAGAACTTTCTTAGATAAATACAATGTAAGTACACTATAAGTACATGTTAGTACACGTACTGTGAAATAAAGTGCAACCAAATCTTTTAAACTGGGAACATATGATTAAAGAGCCACACAGATGGGAAATCAAAAATGACCTGTATTACAGTGTATGATGTAGCTGTCCATTAGTGTAAACAATGTGCAAAGTAATTAAACCAAAAAGTACATGATTTATAAAGTTATTGGCTTCTAAAGTAAGGAGTCGACTCTGAATCGCTCAAACGAGTCGTTATAGATTTCAAATCTTTTGCCCATCTCTATGTACGTCACTAGGAGCACTTTGCATAATAATCTCCGCCTACCGTCTTGAGAGAAACTGACCTCTGACCTGCCCCCCCCCCACACACAGACGCTCTGGTTGGTGTGATAGCATCATGTCGAGGAGACAGTGTGTTTTTAATTGTAAAGGCAAGTTTGTTTTATTTTCACTGCCAAAGAATGAAGATCAGAAGAACCAATGGCTAAAATTCATTTTCACCACAATACCAGAGCAGTACAACAAATCCTTGTTGTGTTCACAACATTTCACTGATGACTGCTTTTCTAATCTCGGTGAGTACAGCGGGATTTTCAAAGCGTTTGGCCATAAAAGAGGGTTCATTACCAACTTTATTTAGAACAACGAGCATCTCCGAATCACAACGCGAAGTTTGATTATGAAGTTATGTGTTTGTTTTCTCCCGAGCGTCTTATCAGTATGTGTTCTGTCTGCAGCCTGTTTGTGCTGATCGTCATGTACAAACACGTCATTAAAATGAAGTGTAACTCCGTGAATACTCAACGAAGAGACATGAGAGAGATATCTATAGAATGCTTGACATGTCTACTTTAAAACTAAACAAGTGCTGATCTTTGATAAAGTAATCCATATGAAAACAACACGATGTCTGTTTTTCACGTCTCTCTTCATTATATCTAATGTGACCACGCCCCCGCGCTGAACGCGCTATTCAGATTCAAACTGAAGCGCGCGGCTTGAATACACCCACACAGAAGAAAAAGCAGCCAGACTGTTCAAGTTTTTTATTTTACTGTTTGCTTCGCGGTGAGAGGAATAAGACATAATTCACACCAAACAGATGCTAACGCATAGTTTACCGTGAAGGTGTGTGCGGAACAACCAATCAAACCTGACTATGTCAGTTGACCAATCAGAACACAGTATGCTACAGAAAGGTGGGGTTTAAGGAAACTGAATCTTTTGAACAGCTTCGCGCGAACCGTTTGGGGATCTCTGAGAATTGAGGTAATTTTAAAATGATATTTTGACAAAATGACAATGTTTTTTAACCTTGGATGGATTTAAACCTAATGTACAATATTTATAAACAGTGATAGGAAGCTTAGAATTTTCATCTTACTGGCTCTTTAAATGTGCAGATATTTTACATTATTTTATTACATTTTGCATGGTATGGCCCCAGCTCCACTTAATGAATTCATTAGACAAAAGTGTCACTCATTTACTAGAGAGGAACAATATGTTTTAAGCTCTTGGGGGAAACGAATGGAACATGCTCCTATATGACTTAAGCATGAATTTTTAAGCATAAAGCATAAAAACATAATTTTGTCCGTTGCGATCCATCACGAGAGGTCACTCTATCCATCTGATCTGATCTGATTACAGTCATATGGATCATATTTTCAGCATGATCCTCACGTGTGTGCGTGTTTAGACGAGACATGTCACATGCTGTCATGTTTGTGCGCTGCCTTGTCAGATAAACTTTGGCATGTCAAAAAAAAAAAATGTCAGGCCCTTCAGAGTGCACCTTTCAGAGCTGCTTGTAATTTTTAATTGACATTTACATTTGACATTTGCAGTGCTCTGGGAGCAAAGGACCGCCTGTGTCCACCTTCCCGTCGTCTCCTCTCACTCAGCCAATCACATTACTTCATCTCCTCTGTTTAGATGAGTTTGAGAGAAATATATTGAAAAGGTCAGCGAGTTTCCTTTCCAGTGACCTTCCCAGCATTGCCGCCATGTTTTCAATTAGCACGGCACATGAGAGTGACACCACTCCTGATTTGCTTATTTTCAAGCATTTCCATCGTCTGCACCAAATGGCAGCGCTTGCATGCGCCGTTAATTATTCCTCCTCCTCCTTTAAGTGTTGAGAACCAAGGGAAAAACAACACAACTAATTTCCTCTCCAAAACTCACAGCAGCCGCATTCATCATCCAAACAATAGTGTGGCCAAAACACTAACCTCACACTAAACTCTCGTCAGTGGAGTCATGGGTAATGAGGCTTCTCCTATAAAGAGCGAAGCAGAGAGACTCAAGATCCGTCGTCCTCACCTTCACATCAATCTTCGCCGGCTTCGGCAGGCTCCGTGACGGATGTGTGCATAATTGAGTTATCCATCTACTCGGCTATAAGTTGCATTAAAAATTATTCAGCTGATAGTGAATATTAAGCACATAATAAGGCTTGTGTATGTTTTAGTAGAAGCGGCTGAGGTTAAATGTGTCACGTAATGAAATGCGACTCTGGACTGTCGCTCCTCTTCATGCGAGACTGCTGGGAGCGACGGCGGATGAGAAACACACACATTACACTGTCCTTTCATAAGCTGTTTGACTTTTATATTAAAGAAATAGTTCACGCACACATGAACATTCGGTCATCATTTACTCTCGCCCTCAAATCTCATTTGTCATCACGCACGTTCATTTTGGCTTCAGTGACATTATAAAGCTACTGTATGATATTTGATAGTCAAATTTCTAATGTGTCCAAATGATCAAACTCCATGTCTTCTGTCTCTGATTGATAGTTTGGAGTGTTTTATCCAGTCACAGCTCTTCTAGTGTAACTGTTCAAGCGTCCAGCTTCAGCTCGACTCAGATCTTGTCTGATTGTGATCAAGTAAAGGTCAGAATAAGGTCAGTAATATCTCCAGATGAACTCTTACTGGACTGAAGCAGCTCAGCTTTACTTGATTCTCCATCAATCATGTTTTAGAGTCTCAAATCTGATCCTCAGGATCTTTTGAGGAGCGTTTGTTTCCAGAAGCTTTACTTTCACTGTTCCTCAGTGGAGGAATGATCTTCACAAGCCTCCAGAACATCTCACATCTTCTGAGGAGCCTTGATTTCTTCAGCTCTCAGTCACTGTGTTATATGTGCGGATCATTTACATCTCATCTCATTACTGCAGATATAGAGCACAGACTCATATCTACATCAGGTTATGTCAGTATCTGCTCTACTGTTAGAAAGATCTCACTGATTTACATCACAAGCATCAGAATGTCATCATATAAATATCAGCATCTGAACCAAATTCATATTTTTTAAATTAAATTCATATTTTCTAAATTAAATTAGCTTTTTTTTCTTCCATAGTTTCACTGTATCACATTGTATGAGCCATGAAAGTGTTAAATATTATGCAAAGCATAAAACACGTTCAAGGTTTTTTTTTTTTTTTTTTTTTTTTTTTTTTTTTTTTTGTTGAAGGCTCAGTAAAATTGTCTGGGTTTTGATTAAGAGAAAAAAATAAATAAATCCTGACTATGTGATTTCATAACAGGACAAATAACACTATGCATTTTTGCTGAATCTGAGTCAGTTGTTTCCAGTGATCCCAAGTGTTGAGGATCAAAGATGCGCTTCAGTTACACTTAAAGTCAGGAATAAAATGTGTCATATCATTGAGGTATCATAAGTTAAGCTCAAATCACACACAGAACTGCGTCGTTCAGGCTGTTTCACCTAGTGCACACGTGTTTCCATCAAAGCTAACATGCAGCTGGCTGTTTCTGCAGTTTAATGAAATAATGAAGTCACACAAGCTGAAGTCCAATGGATTACAATATTATTAATGAATAGAGTTGATGGCTTTTCCAAATGAACAGTTTTCCTTTTTGGTTTTGGCCAAGGATTTTAATATCAGTGCATCATCATTAACTGAAGTGTGTATTGAATCTGCATCTCAATATGAGAGGCTTTCTCTGCTGGGCTCCTGTATCAGAGCATGTTAGTGCTCGTAATAGAGGCTGCTAAAGGTTAGATCTGATAAAACGCTGTCAGGACTCCACAAAGATGATGTATAGCCATATAAAGCACAGTATGGCTCATTTCTCTCCTCGGTCAGAGAGGGTTAATACTCTCAGTTTTGTCATTTATATTCTGTGGCTTGACCTCTTGGAAATTGTTGACCCGAACATTTGTGTTATATTTTCTTGAAGTCTTTTTGAGACATTTTTGATGGCTGGTGGCTTTGACAATCGTTGGCAATAACATTAGACGCCAGTATGATGAGGCTCCCAGACTGAATCATTTATTTCATATTTCCAAAGAGCATGCGAGTAAACAGTCTGACATACTTTATACCTTGATCACATCCTGTTCATGTATAATTTGAAAGATTTCCTCCATTCTCTTTGAAGAATCGGATAAATTCTACGGCAGAGCATCAGACAGTTTATGCAAGATTTATACATTTGAAAGTTTTAAAATTAAAAATCTATTTACTTTAATGTTTTAAATGGAAGGATTTATATGATTCCGTGTTTTATTGACCTCAGTTCTGCTTCTGTGTTCAGTATCTCATGTCGCATGTTTCCTCACACTGTGCTCTTTGGGTTCTGGATGTCTCTGTGTTATGTGGATGTGGTTGAACCGCGGTGCTGGTGTTTAACATCACAGCTCTTATATGACTGGTCAATCTTGCACTTAAAAGAGAAATCATGCTTCTTTGGTGTCAGTTTTTCTCCTCGTTTTTAAAGAAGCTTCTCTCTCTCTCTCTCTCTTTCACGTTCCACAGTTCTTCCATATCCTTTTATTCTTTTGTCCATTAACCTTGTTTCTGCAGAATCTGTACCCGAGCTCGTCCTCTTGTGACAGTTTAACCGTAAAGAGCTCTGAAGGAGCAAAGTTGAGACGACAGCATGACGTCAGGAAATATTTCAGGGATTTGCGATTGCTGGCGTATGACATTTAACACCGCAGCACACCCCAGTGCAGCGCTAGACGTCTGACACGCACCTCTGAATGCTAATGCCACATGACAAGATGCTTTCATGCTTTAAGGATTTCAATGCATATTTAGGGACATTGTTTAATGCGCTTGCATGTAATCCGCACACTTCAGGTCCCCATCAGCTGTGGGATTTAGCTCCCGCTAAGCCTCCATTCCATCTATTTATTTTCCAGGTTTGCTCCCGACGCATTAAATAAATTTGTCATTTCAAGTTGAGGTTAAGAATGATTTTGACACCAACGCTCTGCTTAAAAAAGTGAAAATAAAACACTTCCAAGTCAGGGAAAATAAAGGTAGTATAATGCATAAGGCCTACAGTGAAATATACTTCTGAAAGCTAACTTTATGGACTTTCTGCTTTATAATTATGCACATTAATATACACAGGTGTTTTGTAAAAATCTGTCTAATGGAAGAAATTTAACACATGCATATATATATATATATATATATATATATATATCAAAACAGAGTCACTGTTAATAAATAATAAAGACAGCATCATCAAGTCCTTTTATCTTCTCATGTCTTGATTGCTTTAGTTCTTTATTGCTGGATTTTTAGTGTCTCTGGCCTTGATTACATATTAGTTAAAGTCTGATCAGAGATGTATTAGGATGGGAACTTTGACCTCTGATTTCCCTCATTAATTCTCTAGTGTTTGCAGTTATTGGAGGCTCATATAAGCACTGCGTCTCTTTTGATGAGCGTCATGTGGGGACTGGAAGCTGCCGGTGACCTTTGCTCTTTTATATGTTATAAAGACAGGCCAGAGTACATCTGTGTGACATTCTCCCATCTGTGCTGAAGACATCTCTTGATAAGACCCTGTGTCGGTGCTTTACACCCAATAAATGTGTTCTTCAGCTCAGACATGCAGGTCATGGGTTTGATTCCCCAGAAATGCTGAAAGTCATCAAATATACACTTTCAAAGCATTCTGGGTCATTATCCGTCATGTCGTTTCAAACCCGTGAGACCTTATTTCTTCAGTGGAACACAGCTGGGTTTGTTGTTCTTGTTGTTTGTTTTGTTTTTGTTAGAAAACACAATAATCTGTGACATTTAGTGTCACAGGAGTCAAAACACACAAAGCAAAGACTTTCAGTGAATAAAATTATTTGTCACAAAAAAACCTATCATATGATTTCAGAAGATGATTTTTCTTTTTTTTAGGTTGTTCTCCACCTTCTACTTTCACTTGATGTAAAAGAGCAGCGTGAACCTCCTATTTGCGCGTCTTCCTCTGACGAGATGCATATGTTTCTAATAATTCTATTGTGAACGACTCCTATAATGACAGCACTTTTCTGATTTAAGAGTTTAGACGTGCGTCTCACATTCACTTCCTCTCTGTGAGTTTGAAAACGATTAGCATCAGAAACAGTTCTTCCGTCTCTGAGCATCATCCAGACTACAACTGTGATCGGTGGATGTGTTTATACTAGCAGAGCTCTGGAGCTCAGTCTGTGTTTCCATGTCCAGGAATGTGTCTTTAAATCACTCTCACAGATCCGTCTGCAGGCCGGCGGGACGCACACAGCACCTTCCCTAATTTGGTGATGAGTGTTTGACTAATCAGCGAAGCCTACAGAAGTAGTTCACGCACAAATGAAGTCTGGAACACAAAACAAGATGTTAGGCCAAACGTTTCAGCTCTTCTTTCCATTCAGCCAAAGTACTCAGGATTTATATGACCAAACTTCTCAAGGCATCACTACACTAGTCCATATAAATCATGCTCTAGAGTCTCCTGAAGTCATTTGATAACTCTTTTGTGAGGAACAGGCCCAAATCTTAGTTACTATTTGCTGAAAATCAAATGAAAATTAGACATCATTACTTCTAATGCATTGGCTTCCTGCATGTTAGAAAGGTTAAATATATATGTGATCTGAGATCTACTGGGAAAAAAGATTTCAAAAAATAATTCAGTCCAAGTTCTTATGTGTAGCTCTTTTCACAATGCTTATGGTTTCAAATCAACTTAACTGAAAATGCTTGTTTATAATGCTGTGTTGTAAAACTGGACTAACATGATAATTTCTTCACCTGGTTAGACTCTAGCAGTTGCATTTGGGCAAAACCGTGGCTTGTTTATTGAGGATGCAGGACGATCACCTAGTGGAGAGTGTATTACAAATGTGTGATGATAATAACAACAAAACTCTCACTGTTCCTTCAAGCTGTTGAGTTTCCTCCACTTTTAATCCACACTGTGTCATGTTCATTGGAAACATTTGCTGGAAGAGTCATGTACGCAATGGAAAAAAACCTGCCATGGCCTGAGAGCATGTTTGTGCAGTTCGCTGAAATACGACCGAGCTTGTCAAATGGCAGTTTGAATAAGAAAGCAAACATATTTTAATCAAGACTCGGACAGAAAGGGGTCACGAATCACAGCGTTTGATGTCGCTCTCGCTCTTTGCCTCTATTCTGATGGCACCGCGTGGAAAGTTACCCGTGACCCCATCCTAAAAAGGAAGCAGAGGGATGAATGAATAACTGCTGCGAGGTCTTAGCATGTTAAATGCTGTAATCTTCCCAAAGCGTTCCTTCCTGTCGGCCCTCCTCTCAACTTCAACCTCCAACCCCTCCCTACATGCATCACAGCAAATGAAAGCTGGCCGTGGCATTAGACGGGAGGACAGAAAGCCCCTGGGTCCTGTCCAGAGACTCGTCCCGCCATCGCCAGCACGTCAGTAATGACCGTTTTAACAGCAGACGGGGAGGAGATACGAGGGACTGTAAATTGTGTTCAACAGTGAGGTTACAGTGGTTTCTTCATCACTTGTCTTTAGTTATTACAGCGTCTTCCTCGCCGCACAGATAAGGGCCGGGACTTCAGGTGTGCTCTGTCGACACAGAGCTCTTATCACCTTAATTGATTTAGAGCAGACGCCTCTGACACGGGTCATTGTGCGCTGAAGTTATCCATCACCCGGGCGTTTGGTTTCGGCCCACGTCTGTCTCCAGTGTGTCTACATGGGAGGAACTGGTTCAGAGGGCACCGGGCGTCACCGCAACGCCGTTCCTTAATAAACACGCTGATATGCACAGAACATGCACAAACACAAACCTTTCGTTTGCACTCGTCGAACAGTCCATATATTATTATTCTAGTCTTCTTTTTAGATTTGAATTCCCATGTTCAGAGAAGAAGGAAAGACTGTGTTAACTGTGTGTCCAGATGGATGTTCACACAGACTCAAACTTGAAGTTCAAGTGTTGAATTTTTCCTGGTACGGAAAACGATTAAATTCGCCATGATTTGTTATCATTTCTGTCATCATTTTCATGGCTGCTGGAGCGACAGAATTGACAGTGGCAGTGCAGTATATGCTATGAGACATGCATGCTTAAAATAGTTTCTGGAATAAACAGCCTTTCCATTGTGAGGCTTTATATTTGCAGTAATTACATGTCACTTCATCATCATATCTGTGGCAGGTAGTGGTGCCATTTCACACGCCGGATCTCCGATAAATACGTGGTCCGCTTAAAAACGTTTTTATGGTTCTCTCCTCACATTAAGCGTCTGGGAGACCCGACTCCGAAACACGTCCGATCTCATTACACAAATGTGGATATGCTAAATTAGGTTGAGTGTGCTTATGCCCACCGCCGCCGACTCACGTGTTCACGCAAATGTAGGTCTTTAACTCGTGGAAGTTGTCTCAAGTTTTATCCCTTTGGAAGATAATGTGGTTTAGCAATTCAAATATTTGCCTGTTCTGTTTCCTCGTGCAAAGCGGCTTTGAAGCCGTCGCCGGTGACAGGGTGAGCGTGACAGCACTAGTGCATGCTCCGTATTAAAAATACTGCACATCAAAACGGCATGCAAATGCTTTGCTTTAGGTCTGTGAGGATTCTGGGATAAACAGGGCTGCTTATGATGGCTGATGGGTTGACGAGTCAATGAACAGCCGCTTCAAGAGCTCTTCAGACTGGAGTGCGTTCACTATCAAGGCCTCTTGATTCCTCATTAATTAACCCAGTTATTTTCCTTCATTGCACACAATAGACACCTCCTCGAGTGGATCTGTTGCTCTACACCAACACTACTCGACTCCTTTCAGACGTAAGCGCTGGACACAAATCAGCGCTCTGTACTTTTGTGAAGGTAGCGTCCTGTGAGCAGCTGTAGACCTCGGACCCATCGCCAGCCGTTCTGAACACACAGAATATATAAGACAATTTAGAATTGCCATGCGGCGAGAAGACCCTGCTCCCGGAACCCTGTAATTTCATCCCGTTTTTATTCTTCCTCTCTTCTTCTCCTTCCCCCAACAGCAATTAATCTCATTTTTAGTACAATTTCCAGCCTTTTGCTGGAGTCAGCCGGAGTCCTGTGTTTTGTTCCTATTTGGCCCGGTTCCTGTGCATAGTCATTAAAGGCCCAATTAATGTCACCGTGTAGCTGAAGAGTGCTCATTTTTATTGGGGAGCTGACAGTTGCCGCCACGAGTGGCGCAGTGTAATATGCATTAATTGCCCCGTAACACTGGTAATTACCAGTTCTTCAAGCCTCTCAGTAAACTGTCATGCCCAGACAAGACTGCTTTGAAATAGATTACTCATTAGGGAGAGCTGCCCTATTTTCCAAAGGGGCTCTCTGTGTTGGCAAAAAAAAAAAAAAAAAGATTCGAATTCTAAACAAATAGTTGCCAAAAGCAATTTCCTATTACAACTTCTCAGTGATGGCCCTTCTGTCCCATCTTTCTTCTGATGGCTCATGGGATGGTGGCGCCGCTGTAATGCTCACTGGACACCTGTCCGTGTTACCTGTACATGCTAATCACTTTTAAACCGCCAGCTGAGTTCTTTAGAGCCAAGTCTCACTCACCATCAAACGCAGGAGACATCCTTCCTCAAATAAACCTCATCACATGGGTTTGAGGCTCCTCAGCTAATATACTGTTACTCTACAAACAAGGATTATTGCAGTAACATGGTTAGTTCAATGTGGCCCTTATTATTTGTGAAATGTAGCAATTTCAGAGTTAAAATGGCTTCCAAAAAAAATCCAATATATTTTTTTGTTTTAGTGTAATAACCATAAACTACATAAATACTGGTGTTTTAAGTTAGACTGCACACACAAACGCGTTGTTAGCAAATGCATGTCAACGGAAAACACGTTCTAAAATCAGCTCAAATTATCAGCATTATTATGTTTGGTCTCCTCTGATTGAATTGAGTAAGAGTTTCCAGCTAAAGAAAATGAATCTGTTTATTACTTACTTTGTGTTTTTCTATGAAATTGGACGTCCGACTGCCCAAAATCCTACTGAAAATCAGGCCAAATGTCTGGTCAAAGTCTTGATGTGTATTACAGTCTTAAGTTTTCCTCACACAACTGGACAAAGTCGATTGTGAAACAGATTGCTGTGGAATAAATGCAGAAATAAACTAATACTGTACATTGATTTCTTCTGTCAATAATGTCTGTGAATCATCTTCATGTGGGTGTTTTTCTTTGATTTTTTTTCCTTCAGTTTTTTGTGTAATAAGCATGAAGTAAATGTACAAATATTGGTGCATTTTTAATTAGACTGAACTATTTTACCGATTGCATGGATTGCGATTGTAATATTTTGGTTTCTCCAGAGCAATGTTGAATGTAACCACACTGTAATGCTCCTGCTTGCTCTGTAAGGCTGTGGCTGCTGCAGTCCAGTGTGTTTCTATGTAAAGATTGCATGTTAATATTGACCCAGCGTACGTGAGCTCAGAGGATGCACGTGGGCGTTAACATCAGTCTTGATAAGAAAGGAGACACCAAACCAAACATCGAATAACACGGCTTTGCTGTTTATTTGTGTCAGTATTTCTGCGTGGAGGTGTTTGGAGCCCATTTCTGCCCTAGCAGAAGAGAACAATGTTTTATCTCCTCGCCGCACCTGCTGCAGGCAATCTGCCGCCCGTCCCTTCAAATGAGTTTTGTCAGAGGCTTTCACATGCTCAGCCTGCGATGTGCTAATGAAAGGAGATGGGACAATTTCCAGAGAGCGAGTATCAGAGAGCGCGGCCCAGCTGAGAGAAACCGTGACCCTCTGTCACTGATGAACCTTATTATGCCTTTCATTAACGCATGATCTCTGTGTGTGTGTTTGTGTTGCTTGAGCACTTATCAAATTGTTTATGACAGAACTAATTGGGCTAATTGAAGACATTAAGATGACCTGTCAGCTATATGTACCCAAACCGCATGTCCGGTTGACAGCTGGTGACAGGTGCGGGCCCCAGACCATCATACGGGGGACGGGGCCGCTCTAATGTGATGTGGACAGGCTTCACGGGGCAGAGCGATGGGCTAAATGGAGCGCCCGTGGGGGAGCGTCTCTGCTCCGTACCGCTCTAATGGAGTCCCCTTCGGCTCCTGACAGAGAGATGAGGCAATTTAAGGCGAAAAGTGAAAAGGGCTCCGGCCTTGATTTTCTTCTCCCAAGTGTCTCAGGAACATGAGAGCAGAATAAATGTCTGCGGGCTGCCGTGGCTTCAGCTTTCACAGAGGACACGACTGCAGCTGACGCTCTGATGTTGTGTACATGTTGTGCTGCACGATTCGGTCAAGTTTGGCAAGTCATAATCACCATTATTTTGGTCAGTATTGTATTTAACACGATTATGAGTGGGCCACATGACCAAAACTTTATACAAGTGCTTTATTTAAAGGTAGTGATATGTATCAAATATATATTTTCTATAAATGAGGTTGCTTTGACATCTCCATTTTAGAGACATTTAGAGATTTAGAGACATTTCACCATTCTCAACACCACAGCAGAATACTAGGGTAACTACTATTAGTCAAATAAAATACTAACCGATTGAAAATTATTAAACCGTCAGTAATAAAAATAAAAAAGCCAAGGACAAATACAATAGAAAAAAAAAGCAAATACAAATAAAGCAAACTGTGCTTTAAGTGTTTTGTAGGCAAGTCTAAAGTATTCAGCTAAAAGCCTACTAAAGAAAAAATAATTGAATTCAGAGTAAAACAACATGGTCTTCACTGTAAGAATTAAACTTCTTCTGTTTTTGTTTTTCATCAATACAAAAGTCCTCCAGTGGAGAGCAGTGAGTGATTTTGTTGTTTGATTAATATCAAGCACACAGGAATATTAGGCTGCTGTCACTTTAAGAGCTGCACGGATCCAGTTTACTGTTACACATGTATTTTCATTCTCAACTGTTTACATTCACTTATTACATAACCATCAAGGGTTCATGTGAATAATCACCAAGAGCTGTATTTTAATTAAAAACAAATGGGCTTTTATGGAGGATCAAAATTAATTAAAATTAATTGCACATCTCTTGCACATGTACATGAACATGATTATGCATATGTATTGAAATATTATTTGACTTGAAATACCATGCAATATCTAGGGCTCTCAGTTTAACTAAAAAACAGTGCAGCACACGCTGTATGAATGGAGCTGTACGGCTGGAACACTGTAAAGTCTGCGTGTCTTGCCAGCTGAAGTACACACTGAATGACTAAAGCACCCATCACACCACACATTTCCTTCCACTGATGTCCGTTCAGAAACATTAATGCAGGAGACCAGAAATGCAAGCTCTTGTGGATTTCACTGTTTCAAAGTTTGGTGAACTCCCTCCTGTGAATTCATTTCATGTGTCAGTGTGTGCCCAACAGAAGACCTTAAATCTGCAGGAGCGGAGTGAGGCAGTAAAGTGAAGTAGATTTATCTTTTGAATGGATTATATGTATAATTCTTGTTTTTATAAAGGTGATAGAGAGCCTGATGTTATATAACGACTGTTACAGTGTCCACAGAAGTGTTGTGTGTGCAAAGTCTAGCGTGACCGTGGCTTAGGGAACACTTAGTAGTGTGAACACTGCTAGACATTAAGGTCATTCCAAGCACAAATAAATGGCAGGTTCTACTGCAAGCTTACATTTGAATTTGAATTGTAATTCTACATCCTGTTTGCAACCTTAAGTCAATTCAAACTGATGGTGAATTAGCATTTAATTTTCCAGCAGGACAACAGCTCAGATCCTTCTCAAACCCTCTAGAGGTGCGCAGTAGAGCATCTAAACCATCGACTGGAGCTCATTTGATTTATTTGAAGTGTTCATTTCCCTGTGTATTTTCTTCTATAAGAATCATTTTATTTATATATAAATATATTGTTTATTTATAAGAGTATGTTATGTATTTATGAATAGCACTTAAGGAAGGGAGATGTATTTGATAGGTTTCTGAGTTGTGTCCAGAGTCTCCCTCCCCTTCCTCTTCCCGTCTCTTCAGCTCTGAAAGGTCAGCGCTGTCATCCTCAGAGAGCCGTCTGTTTGTTTCCTTTGGAAAACAGGGTTAAACTGTCGGACTGACAAACCCCTGAGCCCACCAACCTCAGCAGCCTCCAAACGAGTGACAATCAGTCCAGACCGCCCGAGGGACGCTGCTTGGCTCTGCTATGACCCCTTCATGTCTCCGTTTGATTCCTTTATTCCATGTTTGGAGTATTTAACATCCAGTTTGATCCTCTGGATAATTAGTTTAGCTGTGCTCTGATGTCTCGCAGGCTTTGGAGGCGCAGAGGTGGACGCTTCACCCACTCGAGATCTGTTTGCTTTGCAAATGTTTTAAAATGACATTGAAATCTGATTTGCAGTGCAGCTTGTTAGTGAAAACAGTGAGCAGCTTTTATCTCCAGTGCTGCTTCATCCGTCCAGCCAATCACACGCTGACCAGGTCCGTTCATTTACATATCACCTTTTATTCATGCAGAGGTATAAAAAAATCAGGGATTGACAGTGGATTTTAAATATTGCACAATTATTTACTTAATTGTGTGTGTGTGCTTTCCCCAGAATGATTGGAGAAGTAAAGTTTCCCTAGCTCTGCCTTTTCTAGATTAGAAGTGTTGTTTTATTTTAAGAAAGGCCCTCGTCACAGTGAGTGTTTAACTGTTGAACTGAGCTGTTTTCTCTGACTCGGTGTGTTTATGTGTGAGGGGCCTCAGTTTCCCACCCAGACATTCAGGGTCCAGCACTAGTTAGTTGAGCTCTGAGAAGGGCCCCGTGGGGTCCCATGAGTCTCGACCCCCAGAGCGCTGAACACTGAACTTCATCCTCTGACCGGTGGTGAGATCATGATCTGATGCTTCTCAATGGGCAGGATTATATATATATATTAGTGTGTAAACACACAGGATCTTTCCAGCCTCTCTCTCAGTGTTATCAGTGTTGTGGAGTGAGGGAAGCGTTGAGATGCATGCAGGCGCTGACGTGTTGATTTAGTCACAGTTACACCAGCTGAGGTGCTGACTTGGACGAGGGCCAGGCCTGTTTTCTCACTGGACGCTCTTTAGATGGGCTTCACTTATTTTTAGGGTCCTATTCCTGTGTGTGTTTTGCAAGCCTGAAAACCTATTCATAAATGCTCTTCGCCCAGCTCTCAGAGGAACGCTATGATTCTGGTTCAGCGCAGAAATAAGCTGCTCGTGCCTCTTGACTTTTTTTACAGGATTACAGACACAAATCCCTGTTATTTGCAGAGAGACTGTTAGACCTGAAGCACAAGTAGTAGCTAGTTTTAAACTATGTCTGTATTATAATCTGCTGATTTCTGCCTCTCCCACCTCCAGACAAATCACACTAAATTATTTGTGAAAATTACAAAACCTTACAATTATGTGGTACATTGTTGATGTTAATGCAGCAGCTCATTTGTTCCTTTTTTTTTTTTTACAAATATTTTAGTGTTCACTGCATTATTATTTTTAATGGGAAATCTGGCATTTCAACCCTGTTTTCTATTTATACATAATTTTAAATGCTTTTTTTTCTCTCTCTCTCTCTTTCTCAAAATTTTGGTATGAAGGTAGGGTAGCCAAAATTGCAGATCTCCAATTAAATGAATAGTCAAGTCAGTTTACACACACACACACACACACACACACACACACATATATATATATATATATATATATATATATATATATATATATAGAAGTGTGGCTGTTTCAGAAGAAACTGTATTCAGAAACATTTTGAGAAACCTTAAATGACATAAATAAACAAAACATTTTTGCATAGCTCTTTTACCAATATGCATTTTTCAAAACAGCATCACATAAATTCATGATGTTAATTAATGTTTATATTCTTATATCTTCATGCCTTAAAATTAAAATAAATAAAAAATCCAGCAGTTGAGATTTACCATATAGTGTACTCTGCTTTGCTTGCGTGTACTGTATGTGTGCGGGTAGAATTGGCTGTACTCATATATAACATGTGATGAGATAGTCATGAACAGCATTAAGTTATGTAATGTTTAGTTTGAGCTCCTAATCCTGATGGAGGTTCTGGAGATTCCTGCGTGGGTCATTGGTTGGTAAGAAGGTGTGTGTGGGAGGAGAGTGTGTGTTTGTCTCAGAGGAGGGTCTGGAGACGCTGGACACTCCAGCAGTGAGGCGCCGGGTCGGGCCAGACTGAGCTCGGGTTACTCTGCAAACCGCTGCTGATTACTGCGGGGCTCACAGCTAATTGGAAACACATTAGCACTCGGGGTTAAGAGCGGGATTAGATGCTGCTCGCCTGACACAGAATGGAGGCCATTGGAAGGGATTTGTTTTGATGCCCCCAGAGAGGACGGCTAATTATTCAGCGGGGCTGCTGGGAGTTCAGCGTAACAGGTTACAGGAGCTGATATCCCCTGATGATTCGCATCGGCAGCACAACGCTTACCCATAATGCAATGGCTTTTCATTATGATCTCATCTGGTAACCAAGAGCAGCCATTGTCCTGATGTGTTTCTTCTCATTTGTCCTGACTAATAGATCCTGCTGTTTTTAGCAGATGATTTATTTTCTGCAGTCTGAAGTGGGTCTTGGTTTTATTATGGACCACCTCATACATCATATCTGTGAAATGAAGTGCTGTAATGTTTTAATGAATTCACAGGAGGTCTTAATGAAAGCTTTAACCCATTTATGTGATGGAAAGCGGCACTGAGGTCAATGGAGAGCAGAGCGCTCCACTCCAGCTGCACTGTGGGCCGCCCGACACTCGATCTGAGAGGTCAAAGGTCGGCCTCTTACGAGCCCACGGCCCAATGCAGAGCCCCTCCTCTGTAGTCCTGAAGCTGACGTGCATCTGATTCCTCAGATCTGAGCTTCTGCCAGAGGAACATCTTTAACAGCTCACTCGTCTGATTCGTGCACTGACAGATGGAAGATTTTCTGCATGTGCCTGTATAAACTATTTCCTGAGGGAATCTCTTGAAATCTGTCATCAACATATCCGGGTCATATTTCACCCCAAAATGAAAATAAATCACTAAGAAATGAAGAAAAAGTATCTTTAGTACTTTCATGACAATTAAACACATTTAACCAAAATTGCTCATTGCTTCAAAAAGCTTTGACACATAGCACTATATGAGGACCATTAGTCTCCAGTTCCACCGTTTTCCAAAACTACAACCTGCCTGGAGTCTCCAAGTGAACAATATGATCAGAATATCAGCGTGCCTAATAATTATACACGCACTGTAGTAAAACCAATTATATTGTGAAATATTACTGTTTTCTATGTGAAAAAAGTGACAGTAAAGACATAATTTTACAAAAGACTTATATTTCAAATAGTGCCGTCAAATGATTATTCGCGATTAATCACATTCAAAATAGAAGTTTTTGTTTACTTAATATATGTGTGTATAATGTGTATATTTCTATATAATATAAAATGTAAGAATATGAATATATACATGTAAATATTTTCAAAATATTTATCTATGCATAATAAATATACACATTGCAAATAAATATATTATGTAAACAAAAACTTTTATTTTTGATGCGCTTAATCGCGATAATCGCTAATTTCAAATATATGCTGCTCTTTTGAACTTTCTATTCACCAAAGAATAAGCTCTCCACGCTGTCGTTGTGGAGGAAATGATGTGGCTAAATCTGGAAGTGCCATCTCCACAGTCATTATCACAGACGGGTCAGGCGTTTATTGGGTCTCACCTCACCGATAGCCTGGCGATCATTAATCCATAAGCAGCAGATAATGGGCACAGAACCGATTTATGCAATTACAGCCACACGCGGATAGAGCAGCTGTCTTTAGCTTAACGCATTAATGATCTTATCAATATGTGTCGCAGGTTCAGGGTTCGAGCGGCCGTTAGCCGCCCCTGATGGGACTAAATGAGACCTGAGCTGTTCAGATCCAGAGCGTCTCCGAGGTGTTCAGATAGAACACTTTAATCCTGCTTTAATCTGTGTATCGACCGGAGGTACATTTCACTTCCTCTGCATCACGTCCGGATTGAAACCTCATCAGCAGCGGGAAAACAGAAGCATAAACATGTCGTGCAGAGTTATACCTGAAGGAAGATTGCTTGCTCCTTCTGTTCCAGTTTAATTACAGCGATTGTGTTTTGCTCTTCAATCACAACAGCTGAACGCAGAAGGAAACCTCTCCAGCATCATCACAGTGTCACAGGGCTGTCAGGATGTTCACCTTGTGATATTTATGGAGTAGGACACACTGTTTATTTATCGTGGGCTGTGTAGCGTCCGTTCAAGGCCGTGTCTCATGCTCTCTTTAAACATCCTGTTTGTGTGAAGGCTTTTTTTATTATCGTGACCATGCTCCTGAATGCAGGGCCCCGGGGCCGGTCCAGTAAATGGGAGACGCAGGTTGCGTGTTGATATCGGCTCGCTGGCAGCCCCCTGTAACCCGGTTCAGGCTCTATAAATAAACACAGATTAATCAGCAGCTGAGAGGAAGCCCTGACCGGAGCGGGGTCTGCTCTGGTCCTCCAACACTGGAGAACCACACATGCATGAGGCCTGAATCCTGCCTCTGTCTCTGTTGATGTGGTCCTCTTACAGAAGCATAAATGACGTCAAGTCACCAGTGAGTCCAGGTTCTGTCAGGAGCGCTGAAGCACTGTAGGTGCACCATCGCTGAACCAGGTCTCAGTATGTCCACCATACACAGGCTGTGTCTGTATTCATCCAGATGCGTTTGAAAACAGTCTTTTCATTTCAAAATGCTCTCCGTTCACACTAGTGTTTTTTAAGTGTTTCTCATCCACACTAATACATCAGAAAATGTTCAATGGTAATTTTACTAAAAAGCATTGGGATGATACGAAGAGACCAGAGATAATACAGTTCTCACACTGTCCTTATGTCACGATTATTATATTAGCAGAAGATCTGACTGGTGCATCCAGGTCACACTGATTCAGCATTCATCGTGTGGTCTCAAACACATCGGCCCTCATGTTTTGCCGCAGGACAGCAGTTGCAAGTAAATGTTCTCTGTCTTTGCAGGAACACAATATGAAGACATAAAGCAGTGCTGGGTAACATGCAATCACATGTAATCTGGATTACATAATCAGATTCCAAAATTAAGTACTCATAATTAGAGTATATTACATTTTATAATGCTCATAATCAGATTACAGTTGCTTTTCATGGATTACATGATTACATATTATTCACACAATGCAGTAAATCATAATTCACTGATTCTCCCTAATTCTCTTTTGTTTGTCACTGCTAAGTTTTCCTTTCTGAATCGTACTGTGTGTGTCATACCATTTAGCTTGGACTATATTTATAAATATCATGTAAATACCTTTTCTAAACTATGCTTCTGAATTTGGGGGAAAGCACCTTTCAAGCAGGAATGAAACACATTATGGAAGTTACTAAATATAGTGGTGAAACACCGTCTTCATCATCATCATCATCATCATCATCATATCCTGTGTCCTTCAGAACCTGTTGATTCTGGAAAGAAGCTCTTCAAACCATGTAATTGATGTTTTCATGTTTATTAATGCTTGTTCACATAATGCGGTGATTCCCAAATGTCTTTGCCAGCCAAACCCCTTAGAATAAAATATTTACTTGAAATATCTCTGCGGCAGTTAATATTTCAATAATTTAACAAGACTGCAGCTTTCATCATGTAATCTGTAATCGGTAACATACTACAACTACTCTGTGCTGAAAGTGAAATATATGTTTAGCAACACTTTAAACACTTTTGTAAACAGAGATATCTGTCGGTATAATGCGTCATATGATTAAACATGCTTCATTGTTTTTTTTTACAGTCCACACCAAACAGTGTTTTCAAATTGGAGAGCATTTTCAAAAAGTCAAGTTCAGCAGGATAAAAACATGATCTCAGTGTGGACAGAAAGCCAAAATGTAAAGAAGAAACTGTGTTTTCAAATGATCCTGGTTAGAGGAGACTTATCCAAGACTCCTGGGAAGCCAGCAGATGAAATGTCTTCAGGTGGAAACCTCACTGACACGTGACGTCTGTGCTATAATCACTTGTATGTTCCTGTGAGGTCAAAATAGCCTCAGTCAGAGGGGTGTTCATGTTTCAATGCATCATGTTTAGATGTCAGCGCTGTGCTCAGATGAAGAAAGGTATCTTCTGGAAGCTGCCAAGATCTGCTGGGCGAGCAGAGATGACACCGCGGAGGGCTGTAATTAGTTATTCAATTACTCTGTGATTATGTGTGTGCATTGATGGGGAGGAGGCCACTCACTCTCTCAGCACCTCCTTTCAGCTTTTTGTTCTTAAGTGCTGCGCTCTCATTAAAATGCCTTTTTAACCAGCATGGCACCTGCTTTAAAATCAAACGCGGGGCGCTCGTTAAGGCTAATGGCAGCGTGTCTGCCAGCGACGCTCTCAGCGGCATCCCACTCTCTCCTCCGCCAAAGCCAACGCGCTCCAAATTAGCTACATTTCACAAACAATTTCACCGACTCGTTACGCAGTTAGATGTTTATTGGAAGATCGTTGACTTCCCCCGAGCGATACTTGTGCCAGATTTTGGTGGTGAAGCGGTGGCCCACATAATAGACCTCAATTATAATTGGAGCCCCGTGTCCGTTTATGCCTTTATTTATGGAACCTTTGCATTGAAGTACATCGGCCTTTGTTTTTTTTTTTTGCCGTCAGATCGGAAGCTGAAGCGAGGGTTACAACCCCGTCTATTTAACCCCAGACCCTTCGCCACCAGTGAACTCTGTTATTTGCTCCCGAAAGCTTGTTCTCTTCTATTAGGCTTGTTTTGTACCCTCGACCTCATGATATCAGATGTGCTGATGAAGTCAACTTCTTGTTTTCCCTTGTATTCTCATCCAAACCCAGCAATGTATGTCATCATGTCCCAACCCGTCTGATGTTATGATAAATCAATATAGTGAGGCGATTTCAATCAATGTGGGCAAATCAGAGTCAAGTCAAGTCACCTTTATTTATATAGGGCTTCAAACAAAAAAGATTGTCAAAGCAACTGAACAATATTAATTAGGAAAACAGTGTGTCAGTAATGCAAAATGACAGTTAAAGGCAGTTCATCATTGGATTCAGTGATGTCATCATCTCAGTCCAGATTGTGCAGAAGAATCATCTGTTTCCTGTGGTCTTGTCCTGGTGGTCCTCTGAGACAAGGTCTTTACAGGGGATCTGTATCTGGGGCTCTAGTTGTCCTGGTCTCCGCTGTCTTTCAGGGCAGTAGAGGTCCTTTCTAGGTGCTGATCCACCATCTGGTCTGGATACTTACTGGATCCGGGTGACTGCAGTGACCCTCTGATCTGGACACAGACTGGATCTGGTGGCTATGGTGACCCCAGAATAAGAGAGAAACAGACTAATATTAGAAATCTATACGATGTTTGATAGGGAGCCAGTGCAGTGTTGACAGGACCGGGCTAATATGGTCATACTTCCTGGTTCTAGTAAGAACTCTTGCTGCTGCATTTTGGACTAGCTGTAGTTTGTTTACTAAGCGTGCAGAACAACCACCCAATAAAGCATTACAATAATCTAACCTTGAGGTCATAAACGCATGGATTAACATTTCTGCATTTGACACTGAGAGCATAGGCCGTAATTTAGATATATTTTTGAGATGGAAAAATGCAGTTTTACAAATGCTAGAAACGTGACTTTCTAAGGAAAAATTGCTATCAAATAGCGCACCTAGGTTCCTAACTGATGACGAAGAATTGACAGAGCAGCCATCAAGTCTTAGACAGTGTTCTAGGTTATTACAAGCTGAGTTTTTAGGTCCTATAATTAACACCTCTGTTTTTTCAGAATTTAGCAGTAAAAAATTACTCCTCATCCAGTTTTTTATATCAACTATGCATTGCCGGGCCATGAAGAAATATAGAGCTGAGTATCATCAGCATAACAGTGAAAGCTAACACCATGTTTCCTGATGATATCTCCCAAGGGTAACATATAAAGCGTGAAGAGTAGTGGCCCTAGTACTGAGCCTTGAGGTACTCCATACTGCACTTGTGATCGATATGATACATCTTCATTCACTGCTACGAACTAATGGCGGTCATATAAGTACGATTTAAACCATACTAATGCACTTCCATTTATGCCAACAAAGTGTTCAAGTCTATGCAAATTAATTTTGTTATCTATAAACAGAGCATATAGAAAACCATTATTTTACTTTGGAAAAATGTGAACGAAACTGGCCATTCTGGATACAGTATGATAGAAATTTTGAAAATGTTAATTTGTTTTAATTTTATCAATGCCGAAAACAATTAAATGACAAGACGATTATAAGGTCATTAAACAATAACTGAGATTAAATTAACATGCAATATCGTTGACAAAAAAAGACATTTACACTTAAACATTTACATTTGTCAAAGGGTTAAGACTAAGACTAAAAATAGCTTACACTAGTTGTAATAAAGAGAAGAATCTAAGAAAATCAGGTAGAGTGAAGCTAAAAACTGCAGAAATAGGTCATGATATATAAAAAATGTCTGTACTTTTGAAATAATATGTGATACTTTAGATATAAAATGTGTTATATTGTGTTAAATGTCATACAATGGCAGATCTAGCCTTGAGGTGATGTTTCATGATGTAATTCATCACATTAAAAAATGATAATTTGTTGTTACACAGTTTGACATGCAGACAAAGATTTTCAACAATATTTGAATATGTATATTTTCTTTGTTGCTATAGATTGATCTTGGTTTAGTTTGTTTAATCTGTTCAGTCATGAAGCAGACACATCCCTCGCACAGAATCTGTTTCTGTTCAGGGTCAGTGTGGAAAAATACAGTAAGACAAATCAGAGTAGGCAGCTGTCAGGAGTGAATGTGTGTAATGTGCACAAGAGTCACTCCCTGACACCTCAAAGAACAGTTCAACTTTTGATGACGTCTCATAGGGTCACAGCATATGAAATATCAGCCTGATTCATATGTTTTTCAAGTTCTTCAAATGGCCTTGAGATCTCAGAGCCTCAACAGAACACGAGCGTCAATTAGCTAAAAACAACAGAGTAATAACTCTCCGTGTTGTTTTTCCAGATCCCAGCTCTGTCTTATCTGACCATCAGCTGTCTGACGAAGGTTTCCTGGCTTCTCGCTCTGTGCAGACTTCCATACGTCACCGCACTCGTCTTATAGCATGTAAATATTTACATTGCACGTCCACAACATTTCCATAAAAAGAATGAAACCCGTCCACGTTTCTTCAGCGATGAAGCTGTGCTGTGTCTGTCAGGGCTGTTGGTTTTGGCTCGTTCCTCGGGGACAGTGAATCAGTGAGTGGTAAAGAGAGCACAGGACTTCACATGAAGGCCCAGAACACACACCGACTCAGATCTCAGATCACAGTTATTGTGCTAGAACCAGCTGTGATCGGTTGCTGTTGATGTCAGTCTTTCTTCACCTGTGTTAGTGGGCAGTTTGAGAGGATCAGTGACGTCAGGCCTCGTGAGACTTGATGAGGTTTAAGGTTAAATCAGCTGTTTACACACATTTCATGACCTGATTCACTCTTGATTCGTTTACTTTCATGTGAACTGAGCAGCTAGTTGTTGTTGAGTGGTTTACTACACTGTAAAAAAAACAAGTTTGTCTTGTTTTTCAGTACAGATATCTCATGAACTTCATTTTTTTATTATTTTATGATGTTCTCTGAGGTTCGCTTTTAGTGCTAGAGTGGTTTAACATTTATAATTTTTTAAAAACATAATTTATAAGTATTAAGTTATTTTCTCTCCTGTTTTTGGAACTCTCTGCAGAGCGGTCTGTTTTTATAGGCGGGGCAAGGAAACACCCACTCCTGTGATTGGCCGACAGTTTGGCTTATTAAAATAACATCTTCTGAAAGCAGCATGGTCATCTGGGTTACAAGTGTGTAAATACTCTGGCGTGGATATTACTGTGGGATCCGCTCTAGTCACTCAGCACTGCATCAGCATTTACTTTCAGTCTCTATGAAAGATCATCATACTGTCTCTTTAAAAATGAATCCGTCGCAAAGTAAAGCAATCAAACATACAGACTGTGCGGGGCTGTAGAGGCAGAGATGTAGAAGCAGGTGTTGATCTTTTCCTGTGGAGGCGGGGCTTAGCCACACTATTACATCATAACATGGCACATCCCGAAACGAGTCGTTATCCGACCATGGTTTCAAATATAAGCTGTTTCTAAAATAACTAAGAAAGTCTTGAGTTCTGAAACTTTACTACATTGACCTGTTACATGTGAAAAGATGTATTATATCTCTCAGTTCATGACCACTTTAAATCAAGTTACAGTTACTGGCGTGGTAAAGCAAATCTATCCAAATTAATTGAGTTTATGCTAAAAAAAAGATTCAAAAAGAAAATAAGACTACCCAAAATAAAATTCTTGGCCGAAACCGAACAAGTTTTATTTTTATTTTTTATTTTTTTGGCAATTTTTTTCATCATTGCATAAATTAAATAACTACAATGTGTTTTTTTTTTTACTGAAAAAAATTAAAATAAAAAATCAGTTTGCAAAACAACAGAAAAAAAAAAAACATTTTTAACATTCTAACAGACACTATAGAAATTACCAACAAAGCACAATTTAATTTATTTTTTTATATTTCTTGGCCATCAGACCCCCTTCGATTATGTATTCTGAAAAAATAATTAATATATTGGCATATGTTTAAGTTATTTTGACTTTCAATTAAATGTGTCTTGGTTTACAGATGTTTAGATATTTGTATTGCTTTTTGTTTTGTTTTTATTTTGCTAAATTCACCTGTCCTGGAATCTAGATCCTTTCTTGAGTGTCAGTCAGCATGAGCTCAGCAGAAGTGGTTCTCCCGTCTGCAGGATCGGTCCGGTCCGGTCTACTGGTACGGGTTCATGTCTGACCGAGGGATCCTGCTGAGAGACATCGTAACCCTGTGTCAGGGGCCGGCGTGGAGCCGAGTCTGACCCGTTTGTTGGTGTGGATGTCAGTCCGGAAGCAATTTAGCTTTCCTGCAGCGTGAGACTCCTGGCAAACGTCTGCTGTGAACTCCAGCTGAACTCCAGCGGCTGAATCCTGCTGAGAGACAGCTGACACACCTCACTCTTATCTCCCCTCCGGACCCTGCGCAGAGACGCCTGGGTTCAGTTATAAAGTCTAATAAAGGTGTTTGTGTGGAGTGTGTGTCTATCTTCTGAAGCTTTCTTAAAGTCAGGTCCAGAGTGACGCTCTCCAAAACTTCCTCTTCCTCTCTGAGCTGTGGAGAGCTGTGGAGAGATAGCAGAGAGATCTCAAGAGCTTCCCGTCTGGTCACTTTTAACCCTGTGACACCTGACGCACCAAACAGTCAGAAAACAATGAAATGGAACCGTTCATTTAACCTTTAAACTACATCATTTATTAAAAAAGATTGCATGTGTGTTTTATGTTTTGTATGATATCTGGTGCATCAGTCTCATGTCCAGTAGTCTGAAATGATGATGATCTTTATAAATCGAATCTAAGTCTAAATATGAGTCTGTGCTCTATATCTGCAGTAATGAGATGAGATGTAAATGATCCGCACATATAACACAGTGACTGAGAGCTGAAGAAATCAAGGCTCCTCAGAAGATGTGAGATGTTCTGGAGGCTTGTGGAGATCATTCCTCCGCTGAGGAACAGTGAAAGTAAAGCTTCTGGAAACAAACGCTCCTCAAAAGATCCTGAGGATCAGATTTGAGACTCTAAAACATGATTGATGGAGAATCAAGTAAAGCTGAGCTGCTTCAGTCCAGTAAGAGTTCATCTGGAGATATTACTGACCTTATTCTGACCTTTACTTGATCAGAAACCCTTCCCTTAATCTCTAACCCTAGAAACGGATCTCAGTTGGGCCCCAAACACAAAGGCCCTCAGCGTCTGCGACTATAGCTCTTCACAGAGTACAGAAAGAAGTAAAAGCAGAGTAAACAGGCGAGTCAGTTCCTCCGGAGAGCTTCCTGTCATTGTGTTCATGATGCTTCAGAGCATGAAAGAGCCTATAAATTAGACTGTGCTCTGAACGTCCTGATGTTTGCAGCTGCTCATATTTCTGTCACTCTGCCTGCTTCTACTTTTAGATTGGGATTTTTTCAACTCGGGTGGTCTTGAAGCATGGTGGGTTCGATGTCACATCTCTCTTTAATGTGTGTGTCATTAAACAGCAATAAAGTGGTAGTTCACGCAAAAATGAAGTTTGTGGTCATTTACTCTCCCTCATGCCTTTCCAAACCCACAGCCTTTCACAAGTCACTAATGTGTGGCATTTAGGGACTAAAATGTATCTTTCAGGGGTAAACAAGGCAAAAAGGTGATTGTTTTGTAGGGGTCCTGCTGCAGTGACATTTTTTTTACCTTCTTTTTCTGAGAGTGCAGAAGACATTCATTCATCATGCATCTTAATGAGGTAAGATTTAAGAAAACACTATATTTTGGTAGTCCACTTTAGACATTCAACTACCTATAAATGACTTAGCAGCTATTTGTCAACTAGCAGTCGTTAGAGTACTAGTAGACTGTCTGCTTAATGTCTACTAACACTTGATTCTGATGGGCGTTCAACTGACTGTAAGTATCTTTGCAAGTACAGCAGTGTATTGTACTAAAACTAACCTAACAGTATACAGTGCTATAGTGAGAGTTAGTTGACATGTAGTTACTTAGTGTACCATCGAAATAAAGTGTAAAAAAAAAAAAAAGTGTCAGTAAAGACATTTATAAAGCTACAAAACATCTGTTTCAAATAAATGCTGTTCTTCTGAACTTTCTGTTCATCTGTGAATCCTGAAGAATAAAATGTATCACAGTTTCCACAAAAATATTGAGCAGCACAACTGTGTTCCACACTGATAATAATCAGAAATGTTTGTTGAGCAGTAAATGATCATATTATCATGATTTCTGAAGATCATGTGACACTGAAGACTGGAGGAATGATGCTGAAAATACAGCAGAGCATCACAGAAATACATTACACTTTAACAGATTCACACAGAAAACAGATGATTTACATTACAATAATATTTCACAATATTACTTTTTTTTTTTTTTTTTGATCAATTGATGCAGCAGTGGTGAGCAGAAGAGACTCTTTCAAAGCTCATTTGATTTGATGCTTCAAGCAAACAGTTGAATGTGTTTGGGTTTGGAAGATCATGAGGGTGAGTAAATGATGGATATAAAACTTTTAATGCGAGAGGAACTGGTCCAGATGAACACACGTGAACCGCTGGAGCCTCGGTCAGTGTTGTGACATGCTGGTTTCTCTATTACCCAGAATGCAGTTCTCTGCAGAGGTCTGAGAGCGGAACAGGAAGCAGATCTGCAGTGATTCACAGCTGTTTCTGCTCAGTCATTAACATATTCATCTCTCGGCAGAGCAGCAGGTGTGTTATGATGTTCAGTTCTGCTCCACACACACACACACACACACACACACATTCCCTGCTGGCAATTAGCTTTGTTTTTTTCTGATGGTCTTTCCATCGCAGCTGAGATTTGAACTGTTTAACGCCCGCAGCCCAATGTACATCAGCAAAAAACTGTGCTTCAAATGAAACCAAATGAATATTATTCTCCTGTATCAATTTAATTAAATACACTACTATATGAAGGGTTTTAGCATGTCAGTTTGGGACCAAAATGTTTTGTAGTCAAGGATAGATTTTGAGTCCTATGAGTAAACTTTACCTTTACTTATGTCCCGTATTCAGTCTGAATTCAATAACTGAGACAAAAACTTGGACTGAATGGTTGAAAAGTCTCACCAACGCTGCATTTGTTTGATGGGAAACACTGAAATCATCTGTTTTCTGAGTGAATCTGTGTTAAAGTGTAATGTATTCCTGTATTTTCAGCATCATTCCTCCAGTCTTCAGTGTCACATGATCTTCAGAAATCAGAATAATATGATGATTTACTGCTAAACAAACATTTCTGATTATTATCAGTGTTGAACACAGTTGTGCTGCTCAATATTTCTGTTGAAACTGATACAGTTTATTTTTCAGGATTCACAGATGAACAGAAAGTTCAGAAGAACAGCATTTATTTGAAATAGAAATCTGTTTTTACATTATAAATGTCTTTACTGTCTCTCTTGATCAATTGAATGCATCCTTGATGAATAAAAGTAGTAATTTTCCTTTATTTGATTTGATTTGTTTTATTTGTATTTCCCGTAGCCCGGGTGTTGAACAGAAGTGAACACTGTTGAGATGCTGTTGTTCTCACAGCTGGTCTCGGTGGAATGTGATGGTGTAAATGGTGAGGTCGGTCTGTGTAAGTGCTGCAGGACGAGACAGTGTTTGAAGGATCTCTGATGGTCTGCTCTCATCTGTCTGTCAGCGGATGCTCAGGCGTTTGCTCTGATTGTTCGGGATCATTGTGTTTGGCCGGAGGGGTGCAGTCCGGCCCCTAAAGGTCAACGGCACGAGTGGCATTTGGGTTCTGACAGGCGACCCAGATTCACTGAGCTTCATGTTCTGATGCAGTCAGAGACGTGACTCCTGGAGAGTGTGCTTCAGATCCTCGTGAGGAGAGGATACGCCAGCCACAGTGTGTGTGTGAGAGTGTGTGTGTGTGTATGTGTGTGTGTGTGTGTGAGTGTGTGTGTGTACCTATTTGTAGCATTTGTTGGGGATGTTCTCTTCTGTAAAAAAAAATCCCATAAAATAAACAGAGGTTTGTGTCTTTTTATTGATTAAAATGCTGAACATTTGAGTGATTTCTTACAGTGTTTATTATAACTATCTGTCAGTAAAAACACAAGTGAATGAAATGTGCTCATTGATCTAAGACTGTCAGCATGACACAGATATGATATATAATGTTTATTCTGATCAGAGGTGATTTAACTTCTTCTTTTCTGTCCACAGTTATACATTATTGCTTTAATTTCTCTGTTTGGAGTTAGTGAAGAATTATTTGTAAGCTGTTTTTTTTCAGGTTCTAATGATTAATGTGTACACACAGTTGAGTGTAATGTATTTACATGCACCTTGTTATTAAAGTGATTTTCTGTAAATGATTGCTGTCTGTTTCTGTAACTGAGCAAATGATTCTGTTGAATGAGCATGAGTTTGTGTGTGTGCATTCATCTCTTCAAATATGTATTCAAAAATATTATTGTCTGGGACATTATATATATATATATATATATATATATATATATATATATATATATATATATATATATATATATATATATATATATATATATATATATATATATATATATATAATTTTATTTATTTAATTATTTATTGTTAATGTTAACATGTTTTTTTATGCTCAAAGAAACACAGTGTCAGAATTCGACTGATTCAACATAAATCCAGACATTTATCTGTGTGTAGCTGAATGTTTTTCTGACTGTGTGTGTGTGTTTTTGATGCTCCTGGAGAGAAAGAAGTAAAGAAAGAAGGAAATAAAGAAAGAAAAGCGTTTTTTTTTTTTCTGAGAACATCCCATATAAAGAGACTTGCCACTTCTGGAGATTAATGATATCTCCAAACGATTAATAAATAAACACACTCAACTTTATATTATTCAGTTTAGTATCATTTTTTGATACTGAAGTATCAAGTTTTTTTATGCGTTATTGCAGAAATTCCCATATGTTGTCTTAAATGTATTATTATTATTATTAGTGATGATTATTTCAGTTTTACGCACGTGCGTGAGATATTTTCTTTTTCTTTAAAGGGTTCCGACTAAACGGCACGCAGACAGAGTCTCAGGTGACAGAAGAAACCCGCGACACACGGACATTAATCGTGAAGTGGCGTTAATCACATTTACACCGAGAGAATAATGTCGCTCTCGTCTTCATCATCATCATCATCATCATCATCATCATCATCACTGCAGGAATGAGAGATGATTTGATTCTCCTGATGCTGCTCGTTGTTATCTCAGATATTCCCGTTCGTTCGGATCAATAATAAAATAAGCCGTAGGAAGAAGACTGACTTCAGTATTGACTTCTGTTCGTTCATGTGTAGTTTCACCCAGAAGGGGTCGCTGCGACATTGGCCCCCGGGGTATGTTCACACACACACACACACACACACACACACACACACACACACACACACACACACACACACACACACACACACACAGCCTTTCTGTCGGACTTCTGCAAAACACATTATTTAGTTATTTATTTAACCCATTATTCAGTAAATCATTATTATTAATATTTTGTTCCGTAGTCAAAATAAATAAATAAATAAATAAATAAATAAATTATTTATATATATATATATATATATATAAAATCCTCCTCCATGTTTAATGACTCATTATTTAATTTAAAAAGCTTAAATTCGATCAAACACTGGTCTGATGAAAATCCGCAGAAATGTACGGCCTTTTTGTTCTTTGTTTATTATTATTATTATTATTATTATTATTATTATTATTGCTGTATACAAGAACAATAGAAATACCCTGAAATACAATGATACAATAAAACTTGCTTCTGCTGTTCGTGTGACGTCAGATCGCTGGAAATTCTTCATCAGTGACTAACATTAATTTCGATAATATATGTCCATTAAATTAACCCCTATGAAATAAAGCATTTACTGTCAATAAATACAATACTAATAATAATAATAATGAAGACGATGATGATGAAATTTGAAATAACTATAGGAGTAAACAGGCCTAAACAAAATCATTATTATAACTATATAATAATAGGCTACACACAATACTCACATTAATGAAAGCTATTATTTCCAGAACTTGTTTATCTGATTCAGTAGCTGCCATAAATCACGTGCGCGTAATATCGAGCCCGCGCATCATATATTTTATATAGCTAGCCCATTTTTGCCCTAGTTTATAATGTTTTAAAATTGTGTGAAAATAAATAGGCTACGAAAAAAAAATACGAATAGCTTTTTTTTCTTCCTTTCTTTTTTCTCTCTTTGTCGTGCTGGCGACATGAAACACGTCTTGAGATGTGAGTTATTAGTGATGTTCGTGTGTTTGAGCTGAAGTGATGCAGGCTTTCTTTACTCTGTTTCTAAATGAAGAACTGAGAGAGAAGGGAAAGAGAGAAAGAGAGAAAGAGAGAGAGAACTGCGTGTGCTTTATTGATCAGTGACTGTGAGCTAATGTCATTATCCTCATCAATAGAGAATCACAGTGATGCTGACAGTGATTAATGATCAGGGGCCTCTGCGCGTGACCCCCGGGGCCCACAAACACACACGCACACACACACACACACACACACAGCAGATGCCGCTTCAGCTGGAACACGTTCTCTTCTTTATATAAGTGATACAAGTAGAAAGCAAGAGTCGTTTCCTCGGCGGTGTGTGTGTGTGTGTGTGAGGAGTTTACCTGCTCGTTTTCTCCCGTTTATTGCGAGCATTTCATCTGCTCTTGTGTGTTGTTGTAGCTATTCCCGTGACTCTGACATGACGCTGACGCTGATGATGATGATGATGATGAAGAAGAAGAAGGCCGGATCATCCATCATTCCTGTCACAGGCGCAATTCAATCCACCTCCTGTCGTCTATTAATATTAAAATCAGCTCCCAGTGATGCCGCCCTTCCTTTCACTGCTCTTCCTTTCTTTTTCTTTCAGCATATACTTTAGAATATTTGCACGTCTGTTTTCTCGAATGACCAGGCACTGAAATTACATTTGTTCGTTTGTGATTCTTGTTGAAAAAAATACACATAAATAAATACAATAAATGTAAATAATTAAACTGGCCATGACATCTTGCACAGCGCTAATAAAAACAGCTCAAAGCGCAGATCTGTAGATGTGCAGGAGATGTTCAGATCTCTCCTCGCGACTGCACACTGCGGGATATTTACTTGCAGTCATATATTTTAGAATTATATTATTTAGTAAATTAATAATTACCGCTGGTTTTATTTTAAATTATTAGTACTGTAATTCAGCTTTTTTTTTTTTTTTACCAATAATTAAAAGCCTTCCGCTTTGGGGAAATTCGCCTGTTCTCTTTTATGCATCGAGCGCTAAACTGAGAAGCCTTCAGTACATATTCAGAAAAACATATTAAACATTTAACTAATGAAAAAAAAAGGAAAAAAGAAAAGAGAAAAAAAGATTAACTTCCACGTCAAGCTTTTTAAACATTTGACTATGAATATATTTTTTTCACTACGAGTACGAGGAAATGCTGCTCTTTCCTGAAAAAAACGCGTTTTATTCGTTGCTTTTGTTTTGCGCACGTGATCGTCCTTGTCACTGTAATCGCCTTTCAGAATTTTACTAGTATGTATAAATGCCGTTTGTAATAATAATAATAATAATAACAACAACAACAACAACGACCACAACAATAATAATAATAATAGTAATAATAATAATAATAATAATAATAATAATAATAATAATAATAGTAGTAGTAGTAGTAGTAATAATAATAATAATAGTAATCGTAATTCTTTGCCGTGGCGCAGCGGGTGCAGTGTGACCGAGGCGCCAGCAGGAGGCGCCGCTGAGACTCGAACCCCTTCAGTCCCTGCACATGTGCCCCTCTGAGTCCTGCAGTAAGTCAGCGTGTGTCAGAACAAACATCTTCAGAGCAGGATCGGGTTTAGAGAACAGTAACACGCCACGATCCTTCACACGACAACAACAGGCTGCTGAAAAAACAAACGGGCCCAATTCTTTGTAAGCGTATTAAATAAGAATAATTCATTTTATATGAGCTATTCTTTATGCATTACAGATATGATATTATTTCCCATGTGCAACACACTGTACAGCACACAAGAATCTACCAAAATCAAAAATGAAATATTTATTACAGCATTTGTGACTGAACACCTTTGAAACATCACGCCACAGTCCTCATACAAGTACTGAATGTATTTGTGACAAAGCTCGAGGGAGACAGTTTTCATCTTCTAGTGGAGCACGTGCTGATAAAGGAAGGGGAATCATGGACATAACAATATCAATGCCACAGCAGATCTGAAACTAGCAAAAACATTCGTCTTCAGTTGAGGTAAACACATAGAATATCTAACATGAAACAATTAATAGACTGAACTCTGAACGAAGTTTCTTACAATATTCTCTCAGCTTCTCACCGAGCTTTGAGTTCATAATTTAAGTTCATTTTTTCTTTTCTTTTTTTCATCCTTTTAAAGTTTTTCTCCGCGTCGACCGCTTCTCTGCTGTGTGTGCCGAGGATCGACAGATTTATTGATCCCCAGGCGTTCAGCTTCTCGAGGATACACGTCCTTCATAAGGCTCTTACTCTGAGAGTCCGAGATACAAAATTAATAATAATAATAATAATGATAATAAAAACGTATAAAAGCAACACAATCCAGTGCTTGGGCAATTCAAACGAAGAACTTCACCTACAGAGCAACATTCATTCATGGACCAAAAAATGTTAAATGCATGACGGAAAAAGCGGAGGGGTCTCTGAAGAGCGCGGGCTTCAGTCGTCGTCATCACCGGTGCTGTGGTCCGTGACGGGGCGGGTTCACCGTGATTCTCCCGTTATTGCCGCGATCGGAGCTCCTCTGCTCGGGATCAGCACACACAGTGTGAAAAACAGGGCAACGATTTACTCTAGGACTAGCTCATGAAACATAAAGTGAGTGAGAATACAAATGTACAAGATTTAATTTAGTTTCTATGTTTTTATACTACAGTAGTTTGAACTCTTGGAGTCTCTTTTGTCTTTTTTTTTTCGTTTTTCTTTTTTTTATCATTATATCATGTGTGTGTGTGTGTGTGTGTGCATGTGTGTATTTTTAATTAGCTGAAACATCCTCTGTTGTTTTGAACAGACACCCAATACTTTACAAAGTGTTTCTGTCAGCTCTTGGTCCTCCAGCAACAAAAGTAACAAAATTCACAAGATAAAAGGCGATCACAGCTCGTCTGGAATTCCACGTGAAGCTTTCGGATACTTCACTGCATTCTCTTTTCCTTCAAAAATCTTTCGTGGGGTTATTGTCCAGTTCATCCGTGGTGGTGTTTGTTGGTTCCCTTCGGTCATTGGCCGGTCCAGCAGCGCTGTGGTCAGGGGTCAGAGGAGTCGTGGTCATTCTGCTCGAGGAGGGGGTCTCCGTGCATTAGCATGGCCGCACGGGTCGGAGGGTGACGAGGAGCTCGGTGTGACAAACGAAGGAGACGAGGGGCTTTCGGTGGAGGGGGTGGGTCGGTGATGCCATGCTCATGCCCACAGGACCACGCTGAGGTACGAACTCCCCCGGCACGCCTCACAGACCTGAGATTCAGAGAAACACACAGTCAGCGGTGCGAGACCAATGCGATCGCAGCACCCTGATCTAGATTCAGGCCACGCATCTGCAGCCAGTACGGCTAAAGAGAATTCAAACAAAGAGCACACTTGAGCCGAGACATTTGATAATGGCCTGTATCTCTGCTCGGTGCATCGACTTGTGCACACCTGTGAGAAAACACTTAGATGTAGAATTAATTTCCTTCCTTCATCCATCTTCAGTCACGCAGCAGAACAATGCATGCATTTTACCTTCTCTGGGAATCGAACCCATGACCTTGGCGTTGTGGGCAAAATGCAGTGATTGTGGAAATAATCTCATAATACTAAAATTATCAGCGTTCAGAGCAGTCAAATCCCAGACAAAATTGAGTGACAGAACTGGCTGCGCCGCTGCAAACAGATTTAAGTTCCTTTACCAACTTGCTAAATTATTTAGGGGCTGGTTGACACCACACCACTCAGGGAGCAGTACAATATCTGCTTATTATACAGGACAAGATCTTACATTGAGCTGGAGACCATAAAGAGAACTAGGAGGACAGATGCGTGTGTAGAATCAGTGCTGGTGAAACACATTAGTGGCACTGAGCTGCTGAATCCAAACAGTTCACGGAAGTGGAATCACTAGCAGGACGCCAGTGTTTTGTAATGTGACCCCAGGGGCATTAAAAACAGTCATTTAAAGGAGGGGACAGGGTCACTCCAAGGTCAGGCACTCACTGATTCAAGTAAAGAACAGCGCAGGCCAAGTATTTGAGAGGAAACTGCATGCATTCTCCATACATTCATCACACATGCAAAGTGATCCTTTAAAATCTGCAGCTCTTCCCTTTAAATGTTCCGTAGAAATGTGTGACGCTGTAAACCTTGGTCTAGATCTGCATCCTTCAGTCACAGCACACCTCTCTGAGCACACTCCATCACCGTTCATAATTAAACAGCAAATACAGCATATTGTGTGTGTGTGTAATCGAATCAGAGATGGCTAATATTCCTCTGTATTAAGCTATTAATCTAATTGCTCATGAAGCATAAAATATGTTTCGTAATTAAATAGTCTCAAAATGATCCCGTGCCGTATTAAAAATTATCCAAGCTGAGCAAATGTTGTCTCTGCGGCTGTTTTAGGGAACACTCTCGCCACGTTTCATAGTCTATTAACGAGGGGGGGGGGGGGGTCGTCACAGCATCGCTATGGTGACCTACAGGAAACTGCCGTCTATTTACATATAAAGGGTTCTTTTAATCAAGCAAAGTGTTATTATATTGAGGCTCATTGAGCAGGAAGTAGAGGTGTTAAATAAAATCTTCTGTGCCCTGCCACCTTTGGGACGTCATACGTCTTGATTTCTCAAATGTCAGTGGTGCGGCGCCGGCGGCCGTCTCAATCAGACGAGGAGATCTCTGCGTTTACATGCGGTCGTTCTTTAATGCCATCCTTCCGTAGCCCACACGCTCTCATCTGCAGATATTCCCATTCCATCTCCCTCCGTTCCCAGTAAAAAAGAAAAGACGCGCGGCTTCCCCCGGTGAAGGATGGCCGTGTCACCCACCGTCTCTATATCTCTCTCCGGGAGCGTAATGTACTACACTGCTCCCGTCTTTGCATATAAGATAATTTGGCCATCAATCCTTCCCCTGACGGATTTATGTCACTCTGAGGACAGTTTCACTTCTCCTTTTTTATCGCTTCACTGGAGCCCGCTTAATTTCACCCCGTCATATTCTACCTCAGGAGATGCCATTTTTCCCTCCAAATGTCTAACATTTGCATTGGCCGCATGAGACGTGGAGCGCGGCGCCGCTGCAGCGATAAATAAATTCCACTTTAGTGCTTCTCTGCTTGTTTTTGTTCCAGGCTGTCCAGGAAACATCGCACGACTCGCGGCTCACCTGACTCGTTTAAACTCGCCCTGATGTTTAGCAATTGCAGGGCGGCTGTAAAGTGGCGCGTCTGTGGTGTTATTTTGGGTTTTCAGGGGAATTCTGACAGGAAATGGACAGGAAAGACTATTGAAAGAAAGAAAGGCGGAGGAAAAAAGAGTCCCAGTGTACTTACTTCCCCCTTTTCTTTACTGTACAGCCGTTACATGTAGTGCCACTGGCCGTCCATGCCCATATTCATGCCCATGCCACTCATAGGACCTGCAGAGACAAACAGCACAGACAGTCAGTGCCCAGCAGAGCCCAAGATCCCAAACACACTGGAGGAGATATAAAACTGACAACATCCCAGAGACCTCAGGTCCGAGCAAGAGGTTGCTCAGGTAAGGGGTTTTTCATTTTGTCTTCCTAAATGTTAGTTAAAATGGATCTGCATAGCCAAAATCATTTGATTCTTTAAAGAGAGAGGAGTCTTTTGATTTCAGACGTCTGAGCAGTCAGAGAAATGTTCTCTCCTGAATCTCACTCTATGTGAGACACCTGAGATCACTGGAAGAGAAACCATTTAGAACCAGAACCAGGAGGCCTGAATTTACTAAGAGTGTCCAATCCTGCTTCTGGAGGTCAACTGTCCTGCAAACACACACAATCCAGCTAGTCAAGGTCTTCAGGATTACTAGGTGTGTTAGGACAGATTGTGGCTAAACTCTGCAAGACAGAGTTTGGCCTTTCTGAGCAGATTTGGACACCCCTGGTCTAAAAGAATCAAACACGATGTTGAAAGGGTGACTGGATCTCACCTGCCGGCCGGATGCCCATGTGTTGCTGTCCGTCCAGCACGAAGCTGCCCATGGGCTGCCCCTCCGGACTGTACGCCGCTCCCTGGCTCACTGAAGGATCAAGAAGAAAACCTGAGTGAAGTCAAACGTGGACACCAGGGGAAGAAGAGAGAAGACACACCAGACAATCAGCGATTATCCCAGCAGCAGCCCAAACACGATGAGCTGTTCATCAGCCACACACACACACACACACATGCCATTCTCCAACGTATGCACCAACAGGACAAGAGAAGTTTGCGTCAACTGTCCAGCAGCACTCAATGATGTCTATCTCTTGACTTACTTCACTGGTCTTGGGTTCAGGAGATCATAGCGTGTCAGAGATCTAGAAACCACACAGTGGTACTAAAGCTGTCGCTGGAAGATCTGCATCTACATTCATCAGTAAAAACACTGTTTATCCCAGTGTGCACTGCAGAAATCCTAATAAATCATCTCTTACTACAGCGAGAAACATTATCAAGCCATCGATAACTCAAAATACTACAGAATTTCCCTCATGTTTCTGGTGTGAATTCCTGGATGTTTATGCAAATCATTTCTAATGTACCCTAACACAAAGAGAAACGGTGAAACGCTCCCGAATTACTGTAAAGTTCTCCTGAGGCCAATTAGCATTGAGATTCACTAATGTCCCTCCAACCAGCGAGATGGAGGAACATCCAATTAGATTCAATCTGCTCTCCATGTACCGTAGACATGGGAGAGACTTGCTCAAAGACTCTCAAGTGAGACACAAACAGTGTTGAGAAGATGAGATGATGTTTACCTGCTCGATTTGACTGGTCAATCATGGGCTGCACTATTCTTCTTCTGGCATTAATGAACCTGAAAACACAAGAGAAAAACAAGACCCATTACATCACCTGCCATCACAAACCCAGCATGTGGCTGATATTAAACACTTGGTATTAGTAGCATTAGCAGTTAGCGTACTCGAGGACAAGATCATATTTCTGGAGCATTTAGACTCGTCCTGGAGTTGGATTCGGATGAGCTGGTCTTAGCTAATCATAAAAGATATGGTCTTGGACATCTGAGATGGACTCGTCTAGTCTACTTGAGTACTGCCAGTCCAGATAAACCAGAAAACAACATACACGCTCAAACTCAGGAGTTCTGGAGGTTTGTATTAGATGAATTTGAGATGATGTTAATAAATGAAAGTGTCTGAGTAGCTTATCAAAGCTCTGCCTGAAGAAAGACAAAACACAGACCAGATCTGGAATGGTTTCTCCAAGACAACAATCAGATAAGTGGAGATGTTTCTGAAGTCTCCTGCTTCTCAAAACATAATCTCACGTGAGATCTCAACAACACGCTCAGATCTGCCAAGAGAGCTCTACAAGTGACCTGAGCTGTTCTCCAGGTTCATCTGAAAGCTCTATAGTCTTCTAGTGAAACTTCATCAAACTGAGAACCCCCACCTCACGCATGCACAAATGCGATACAAATGGCCCTGGGAGTGGGTCCCCTGGTCCTGGTGAGGGCCCGTGGCAGGGGTCTCTCTCCTCTCCAGCTGTCTGTAAATGAGCTCCAGGCTTTCAGCAGCTATTGTTTTGTCAGCGAGGCCATCAATTAGCCTGTCTGAAGTTTTATCACCAGCACAGCAGCAAATAAGCCCTGCTCCACAAAACCTCTCCAGCAGCTTCGGGCCGCCGGGGTCATCGGGAGGTCAGTGCCAGCCCAAGAAACTTTTTTAATGTCGAATGGGCCGTGTCAAAGACAAAACGGCCGCTCCGTGCCGGGAGAGACCCGAACTAAAGGAGCAAGAGTTAAAGGCGCCCACATGTGTTTGATATTAGAGCGAGGGTTCGGATCATGCTGGGGCTATCCCGCATAAAAGAAGCGGGCGAGTGCACACAGGGCGACTCTATGGGACCGGTCATTAGATACAAGCAGGACTGGAATCAATTTGAGCTCTAATCCCTCCTGAAGCCGCCGTACATGCTCTTACCTTCCATTAACTTAAACGCTGTGCCTTCACAATGACATGCTGAAGCTCACTGCACGAATGCTGGGAAAAGAGGAATACGTCTGCTTTCTTTGAAAGACAAGAGCGCTACTAAAGAAGCACTAGTACTGAGCAACCGACACTAACGACAGAAGTTTAAATACATGATGTGTGGATATCAAGATCATCTGTCACATGAACACACACCTGTACCATTCATCACACACTTACACATTTATCAAATAAACAGCACTCATTTCCTATTGCGTTCTATGGAAGCTTTGTGATCCATGTGTCTGTTTACCCTGTGGTCAAATATTTGTGTATAATGACAGTAAACTGGACAGATGGTATTTTCAACATTGATTCTCTCTCTCTCTCTCTCTCTCTTTCTATATATATATATTATTAGAATGATTTCTGAAGATCATGTGACACTGAAGACTGAAGACTAATGTTGCTAAAGATTCAGCCTTGATCACAGGAATAAATTACATTTTAACACTTAGAAAACAGCTGTTTTAAATTGTAATAATATTTCATAATATTACTATTTTTACTTCATTTTGATGAAATAAATGCAGCCTTGGTGATCAGACTTCTTTCAGAAACATAGGATTTCAGAAACCTATGTTGCCGGCCTAAACTTAATTTATTTGCTGTATTTGCTGACCAGTAAATAGTAGTAAGCAGTATAAAATATTTTTAGTCAGTCATTATCTTAAAATAAACACCTGATCCTGTTTATAAATTATCACTTAAATTATGTTTTGTAAAAAAAAAAAAAAAAAAAGGCCTCATAAACAACAAAATACCAATGAGAGAGCCAGAAGAGTGATTTATGAATTTCTTTAAGAGTAGCTGCTGGGACTGACTGACCTCTCTCTCTCACACACACACACACACACACACACACACACACACGCACACACACAGTGTATGTTTTGCCTCTCCAAACTGTTGCCACAGTAACCCTGCAGGAGCGGCCCAGCAGCGCTGTGCATTCTATCAGTGTGAGTAAAGCCAATTGAGATTATCAGACCCTCCTCTGATAACAGTTTCACCTCCTCCCATGAGCTGCTAATGGGGTGTGCTTAGAACAACACCCACCAGCACACACACACACACACACTGCATTCTGACCACACAACACCACAAACTCGGGCCTTTATTTCTGTCTACAAATTTTGGTTTGTATTTTTCACAACACATATGAAATAAAACATGCATTTAATGGATACTTTAAATATTTAAATAGTTATAGAGACATAAAACAAATATAAACACATAAACAATTTATAAACAACAAAACAAATGTACCAAATACTAAAGATATGCCAAAAAAAGGGAAAATGTAGCTTACATAAATATTGAACTAATAGGCATTGTGATGATCTGTTAGACTCTTTACTGAAGCTGCATAAACCACAGCAGAGGAACTGAACCCTCAGAAACACACACACACACACACACTCCCCCGCCCTCTGCATGGGAACCCCATGCTGTCTTCAAACAAATAATTAAAGGAGAGGTGAAGGGTCACGGCAGGGTCATTTCTCTGGATATGCCACAGAATGTGTCCTTTACTGCCGCTCACAACAAAGACAAACACTCCATGAGACGCAGCTCAGAATACTGAAAGCTCTGAAGTCCCTTACACACGCTGTGTGCTCCTGACACTCGGTCTGGAAGCGCATCAGAAAACATAAATAAACAAATGATGCAGCTTTCCACTAATAGGGTCTATTACCTTTTAAAATAATAAGTCAAAAATCCCATGCTCTTAGAACTATTAGTCTAAGACAAACTAGTAATTAACATGCAATAACTAGGTAGATTTAAACAAACTGAATATCTGTAATGCCTCTCTAAAATAATGATTTTTGCTTCTCTCTTTTCAGCTTTCTCAACCTTTTATTTTTAATTACCCAAACCAAAATTTAAATTTAATATTTTTTTATTATGTTTATATATATATATGGAATAATTTATAATTTTGCACAAAAAACATTGTATTACACATATTTATAAATTATACTTAAACTTATATTTCTAATGTTTACAATTAAATAATCTCTTTTTTTTACTTCATTCAACAACTCCTTTATCACTTTCATTAAAACACACACACACACACACACACACACACACACAAGTACATTTTCAATCTGTGAGAAATTAAAATGCAGCAAACCAGCATTTCTTTTTTTTTACATACTGAATGCCAGCTCTATTTAGACTACATTTTCAATAATTCATATTTAATAATTCTTAATAATATATATATATATATTGTAAAAGGTTTTAAACTGTAGAATTGTACTGCAATTCTGCTAAAAGTATTGCAGCGAAAATCAAATTTATCTTTGTAAAAAAGGAAAAATTCCTTTGTTATTGCCCTTTTTTTGTACCCTGTTGGAGCAAGTTTTGCTGTCTCCTGGCTTCATAAAGCACATGTGTGATCAGACAGTGCAAACACACATGGACTCGCTGCGGCGGTGAGTTATGGACTCAGGACTGCAGGAGACCACTTGACCTCGCTCTAGCGTGGAGCTGCATCAACATCCACAAACCTCACTTCAAACACACCTTCAGCAGCCAAACTCTCCTGAGACAGACCGCGAGTCTCAGGGGCCGGTCGAGGAATTCCTGACAAAGAGTGGACTCATGTGATCAGTGTGTGTGTGTGTGTGAGCCGTGCTGTCCTGCTGCCACACCTGGTAACTGGCCCTGTCGTCAGCATTCCTTTCCTGAAAACCCCAAACCTAACCGCCCTCATCTGGACGCTGGCCAGCAGCGCTCGCCCGGCCCGGACCAATCCCGACAGGAGGGTGAGACGAGAGCCTGGCCAATCGGGAACAGGGTCACTTGTTGACGGGACGTTACTATCATGAGCCTCTGAAGCTGCGAGAATTCAAAGCCAGCGCACCCACCTCACCCCGCATCTGCTCATCAATAAAAACATCCCGTCCTGCCAGGAAAACAGACCCAACCAACCAAAACTAATGAAGTTACTCTTTAATGAGACTCAAAAACAAATGAACAGATAATGAAATAAACAGAGAAAACAGCGGCGGCTCGAGGGAGGATGCGGACAGCACCACAATCAACTTTGACCTAGGAAGTGTGTGCAGATTAACACGCAAGGCACAGGTTTAATCAAAGCAAACAATTCCTCAGTTTACACCCACTAACAGGGTCAGACGTGTGTCCACAGGCCAAACACACACCAGAGCTGTCTGTCCATTCATCACAGAGAGACACACTGTCTCTCTCTCTCTCTCTCTTCTTTAAGTTAAAACAGGAGTGGTGAGACCAGCATTACCTCACCCGCTTGATTTACTGCAGATGGACGAGTGCAGCGAGTGTGTGTGTGTGTGTGTGTGTGTTTCGCTCCGTCTGTCTGTCTGTGTTCTCCAGCTGTCTCCCTCTCGAGGAGGTGTCTGTCTGTCTCTGGGTTCTGGGGTGCAGAACTCATTAAAACCCCGGTGGAAAACCAGACTCAGACTTATATGTTTGTTTTGTAAACTGACACGATTTAACGAGCTGCTAATTAAAATAAATCAATAGCACTGCGGCACCGACTGGTCCTCGCTGTCGCTGTCTCTGGATTGTGCTGAGTTTTCCTCTTTTTCAGCATGTTCCTGATCCCGTCCCTTACGGACACGTTAGCATGATAGCATCCTGAGCAGCATCAATGCACCCATTTTGTTCATAGAAATTGTAGGATTTCTCCACATTTGCTTTTAGGAAGCGTACCCCTGATTGTCTGCATGGTGGCGGGCTCTACATACACCGTATGAAAGCATCACTGGGCGATGGCTGAGAGTCCGGAGGGTCCGAGTCGACCCCAGCTGTCAGCTGTCCGTCAAACACCTGGGCCAGGAAGAGCCGCTTGCTGCTGCTTTGATCGGGCGAGTAGCAGCTGCTGGTTTGTACAGCGAGACTTTGTTCTGGCACTTCTGCTGTCTCTCTGTCCTGCGGCACAACAGCAGCCCATCTACCACACCAGAAACACCTCTCCGCTTTCACCGGCTGCATCAGCAAGCTCTGACAACTGCAGCAGGTTTGTCTTGGCCCCAGTAAAGCTCACAGACATCTGACGCTGCGTCCTTAAAGACATGATAGTCAGGGCTCAAATCAGAGCCCCGGGCGTCAACACACCTGTGTGAGGAGCCTCTCTCTCTCTCTCTCTCTCTTCCTCAGCACCTTTGCTCTGCTCTCTTTTAAAGTTGTTTTTGATTATCACAGACGCTCGTCACCGTTCTGACCCGACACAAGGCTTCCTCTCTGGGGGGATGTTGGCACTTTGTTTCAGGGTCTCAGGAAAAGGTGCTTTCCCTGTTTTAATTTATTTGATACATTTTGTTTGAGTAGTTCCTGCAGAATAAAAAAAAAATACATCTTTACACTCTCACGTAATGCAAATTGCATTGGATTCAAGGTATGTATTTTATCCGTTCATGCAGTCCTTGGGAATCAAAGCCTCAAGTATGATCTGGTGTTTAAGCTACATGAATGCAGGAAGAAATCAGACTGTGCTACCACAAATCTGTAACTACTATGAACACTGGACACATCTATAATGGTGTTCCATCTAATATGTAGAGTAATTTTTTATATATATATATATATATATATATATATATATATATTTTTTTTTTTTTTTTTTTTTTTTTTAATGTATGCATTTGGCAGACACTTTTACCCACAGCAAATTACATTGCATTCAAGGTATACATTTACATTTCATAAATTCTTGCTTTACGGGGAAATCAAACCCGTGACCTTCATGTTTCTAGCCCATTCTCTACCCCTTGAGCATCATATTGCACAGTGCAATAGTTCATTATCATTGCTACCGCTAAACTAAATGTAATTATTAACTGAATTAAACCTAAAATATTGTCATAGTGATTTGGATTATCTTTTGGAATACATAATTGCAAAATCTGTTCTGTAAAAAATAAATAAATAAAAAATCTGTGTTTTTTTTCTACTTTCAATTTTTCTACTTCAAAATGTAATTTGTAATTACCTGTGTTACCTCTAGTTAGTGAAATTTACTAGCAATTTCCAAACAATTTTTTTTCATTCTTAAAATACAATTTTCTGCATTTTCTCAAAAGAATCATCAATTATTTTTGTTTTCAAATAATTGTTTGAATGTGATGAACAGAGACACAAAAATGACTTGATGGTTAGAAAATCAAGTGATGTTTTCTCTTCCACGCGGACACACACACACACACGTTGGAGGGTAACGCTGGTTAATGTGGAGTGTAAGTTACGCTGCAGGGCACCTGCGCCCGAGATCTGCCCGTCATCAGTGAAACCTCTCAATTAACCTCCTTTCACTTAGTGCCGCCTGCGAGGACTCTGTCATTACCCTCCACACCCCCGTCACCCCATTCAGTCTCAGAACCAGCCCATTCTCTCAGACGCTCAAGGGGCCCTCTCTGACGTCTCTCTCTCCTCCAGAGACACGTCTCTCGCTGTGTGGAAACTGATAATGAGAGACGAGAGCTCACTGGAGTGTCCACTGAGAGCCAGTCAAAGAGACGCTTAAAGGGGCCTGCGTTTATATATTTTTGACATGTCCCGACTCGGTGTGTGAAGATGGTTTGGAGCGAGTCCAGTGTTTGTGTGTGCCGTTTTGCCATTATTTCTGCTGCTACTTCATCCAGAACATCTCGGCTCGCTGGCGCGACACGCTTCAATAAACAAACCTGAAGTATTCATTTCTGATAGCGCTGCTGGCATGGAGCTCACAGCACGGGCCATAAATTGATTTTTAGGAATATTGATCTCAGGTAAGAAGACGGCATTAGAGGCTGGTGTTTGAGACTGAAAGAGTGAATGAGAGAGACGGGATCAGGTTCAGAGTCTCACACTGGTTAATGCCTCATTATTTTTGTTAAAGTTAAAAGTTCAAGGGCTTCCAGTGTTACTATAAAAAATATTATTCAAATATTTTACTTTTAGGAAATATGTTTATCAGAATCTACAAGCTTGTGTCATCCTGACTTACAGCTTCATTTACATTAAATCTGCAACACTGTTATTCATCCAGATCATCCAGACAAAAAATGTTGCAACCTTATATAACATTCATTTATCTATTTATTTTTAATTAAGAAATGTAAGTTTTTCACAATTACAAGATGGTGCAAGATTCAGTGACAGCTTCATTTTTGCAAAATCTCCCATTAGTGCACTTATTTACATTTTATTGTTTACTTGTTTTGAGGCTGCTTTCATACCGTCTGTATTGTATATAGCGCTATAAAAATAAAGAAGAAAATGCAAGAAAATAAAATCACAGCTGAAAAAATCACAACCTGATATAACATAATAAATAAA